>NW_022610278.1:52500-102550 GCF_000309985.2 Brassica rapa | reverse complement strand
TTCAAGATAGACAGATGAAGAAGTGTTTAGAAGAAATGGAATATGAGAAGATGGATCGAGATAGAGAATACCAGACGAGTGGGCTCTGATACCACTTGAAGGACCCTAAGATCGGATTGCCCTCGACTGGATTCGTTTGGAATAGAACTCCGGAAAGGAGAACTGATGGAGTGAAGGGTCGCACAAGGGTTGCGGATGTTCCCTTGATATTCCGGCTTAAATGGCGTTTGATATGACTCACAAGTCCGCCAAGGAAGATCTCGAACTGGTTGCTTGATATGACTCACAAGACCAACTAGTTGAGAGTGAATTGCTCGGATATGACACACGAAGACAATCGGAAACAAGTTCTAAAGAGAACAGAGAGTTTAAACTCAAAAACTTAATCCAAAATGATCTGATTTTATCATGAAATGAAAACACTTATTTATAGTACAAGTAGGAGACAAAGGGGCTACTTGACTAGAGTTTGAAAGACAAATAAAATTACAAACATTGACTGAATTTTGAAAGACAAAGAAGAAAGACTCTTCAATTTGCGGCCTGGTCAAAGTGACCCTTTGGCTGGCTTGTGTTTGACTGGTTGAACCGCAGCAAGGAGCAGGACGGTCGCGGGCCAGTCTGTCTGTTCCACTTGTCCGTTTCCTGAACCATCTTCGACCATAATCGTCCTAAATCTTCTGAAAGATGAAGAAATCTGTGCCTTAGAAAGATTCGGATGATCAAAGTGCATGAACTGATCAAATGTATCGATCAGTTCGTCAATACGGTCCGTATGTTCCAAACGGGCGCGAAGAGAGAAGTCGCGTCCAGTTCCTTGTTCGACTCGGCCTAAGTTGCTTCTGGCTTGACCGTCCGTCTGAGATTGGCGAGTTGTCCGGGAGAGAGATGATTGGTACGGTCAGTTTGGTCGAACGGTCGAGGATTCAGTCTAAGCTCCTGTCCGTCCATCCGTGGATCGATCCGGTACACAGCTCGGCCTTGCTGACTGGTTCGGCTGGAATGTCCTGATCTACCTGATGGTCGGGTTCCTCGGAATGAGGCACATCACCCACGGATGTCCTGTGTGTACTGAACAGACAGCCCACGTGGGCAAAAATCACCCAAACAGTCCACGGGAAGGGTCAGCGTGCTGAGCCCAAGGACCAACATGCCGATATGTGTACTGATGGACAGCCACGGACGTCCTGTGTTTGCTGACGGACACACACGGAAACAACGGAAGGCCACACACGTCCTGTGTGTGCTGACGGACACACACGGACGTCCTGTGTGTGCTGACGGACAGCCACGGACGTCTTGTGTGTGCTGACGGACACACACGGACACACACGGACAGCCACCGACATCCTGTGGTGCTAACGGACAGCCATGGGAAGGGTCAGTGTGCTGAGTCCAAGGACCAACAGGCTGATATGTGTACTGATGACAGCCACGAACGTCCTGAGTTTGCCGACGGACACACACGGACAGCCACAGACGTCCTGGTTGTGCTGTCGGACACACACGGACATCCTGTGTGTGCTGACAAAACACCCACGGACGTCCTATGTGTACTGAACCGACAGCCCATGTGGACCAAAATCACTCAAACAGTCCACGGGAAGGGCCAGCGTGATGAGTCCAAGGACCAGCGTGCTGATATGTGTACTGATGGACAGCCACAGACGTCCTGTGTGTGCTGACGGACACACACAGACACACACAGACACACACGGACAGCCACGGACGTCCTGTGTGTGCGGACGGACAGCCACGGACGTCCTGTGTGTGCTGGCGGACACCCACGGACGTCCTTTGTGTACTGAACAGACAGCCCACGTGGGCTAAAATCACTCAAAACAGTCCACCGGAAGGGCCAGCGTGCTGAGTTAAGCAGAGCGTGCTGATATGTGTACTGATGGACAGCCACGGACGTCCTGTGTGTGCTGACGGACACACGGGGACAGCCACAGATGTCCTGTGTGTGCTGACGGACAGCCACGGATGTCCTGTGTGTGCCAACGGACACCCACATATGTTCTGTGTGTACTGAACAGACAGTCCACGTGGACCAAAATCACCCAAACAGTCCACGGGAAGGGCCAGCGGGCTGAGTCCAAGGTCCAACGTGCTGATATGTGTACTGATGGACAGCCACAGACGTCCCGTGTGTGCTGGCGGACATAGACGGACACATGCGTACACACACGGACAGCTACGGACGTCTTGTGTGTGTGCTGGTGGACACCCACGGACATCATGTGTGTACTGAACATACAGCCCACGTGGGCCAAAATAACCCGAACAGTCCATGGGAAGTGTCAGCTTGCTGAGCCCAAGGACCAACGTGCCGATATATGTACTGATATATAGCCATGGACGTCCTGTGTGTGCTGACGGACACAAACGGAAACACACGGACAGCCACAGACATCCTGTGTGTGCTGACGGACACACACGGACGTCCTGTGTGTGCTGACGTACACCCCAGACGTCTTGTGTGTGCTGACAGACACACACGAACACACACAGACAGCCACGGACATCCTGTGTGTGCTAACAGATAGCCACGAACAGCCACAGGAAGGGTCAGCGTGCTGAGTCGAAGGACCAACAGGCTGATATGTGTACTGATGGACAGCCACAGATGTCCTGTGTGTGCCGTTGGACACACACAACCACACACGGACAGCCATAGACGTCCTGTTTGTGCTGGCGGACAGCCACGAACGTCGTGTGTGTGCTGGCTGACACCCACAGACGTCCTGTGTGTACTGAACAGACAGCCCACGTGGGCCAAAATCACCCAAACAGACCACGGGAAGGGTCAGCGTGCTGAGTCCAAGGACCAACGTGCTGATATGTGTACTGATGGACAGACACGGACGTCCTGTGTGTGCTGACGGACACCCACAGACATCTTGTGTGTGCTGACAGACACACACGGACAGCCACGGACATCCTGTGTGTGCTAACGGACAGCCACGGACAGCCATGGGAAAGGTCAGTGTGCTGAGTCCAAGGACCAACAGGCTGATATGTGTACTGATGGACAGCCACGGACGTCCTGTGTGTGCCGACGGACACACACGGACAGCCACGGACTTCATGGTTGTGTTGACGAACACACACAGACATCCTGTGTGTGCTGACGGACACCCACAGACGTCCTGTGTGTACTGAACAGACAGCCCATGTGGGCCAAAATCACCCGAACAGTCCACGGGAAGGGCCAGCGTGATGAGTCCAAGGACCAGCGTGCTGATATGTGTACTGATGGACAGCCACAGACGTCCTGTGTGTGCGGACGGACACACACAGACACACACGGACAGCCACGGACGTCCTGTGTGTGCGGACGGACAGCCACGGACATCCTGTGTGTGCTGGCGGACACCCACAGACGTCCTTTGTGTACTGAACAGACAGTCCACGTGGGCCAAAATCACTCAAACATTCCACAGGAAGGGCCAGCGTGCTGAGTTCAAGGACCAGCGTGCTGATATGTGTACTGATGGACAGCCATGACGTCCTGTGTGTGCTGACAGACACACGGGGACAGCCACAGATGTCCTGTGTGTGCTGATGGACAGCCACAGACGTCCTATGTTTGCCGACGGACACCCACAGACGTTGTGTGTGTACTGAACAGACAGCCCACGTGGGCCAAAATAACCCAAACAGTCCACGGGAAGGGCCAGCAGGCTGAGTCCAAGGTCCAACGTGCTGATATGTGTACTGATGGACAGCCACGGATGTCCTGTGTGTGCTGACAGACATAGACGGACACAAAAGGACACACACGGACAGCTACAGACATCCTGTGTGTGCTGGCGGACACCCTCGGACGTCCTGTGTGTACTGAACAAACAGCCCACGTGGGCCAAAATCACCCGAACAGTCCATGGGAAGGGTCAGCTTGCTGAGCCCAAGGACCAACGTGCCGATATGTGTACTGATGGACAGCCACGGACGTCCTGTGTGTGCTGACGGAAACACACAGAAACACACGGACATCCACAGACGTCTTGTGTGTGCTGACGGACACACACGGACGTCCTGTGTGTGCTGACGGACACCCATAGACGTCTTGTGTGTGCTGACGGATACATACGGACACACACGGACAGCCACAGACATCCTGTGTGTGCTAACAGACAGCCACGAACAGTCACGGGAAGGGTCAGCGTGCTGAGTCCAAGGACCAACAGGCTGATATGTGTACTGATGGACAGCCACGGACGTCCTTTGTGTGCCGTTGGACACACACAGACACACACGGACAGCCATAGACGTCCTGTTTGTGCTGACGGACAGCCACGGATGTCCTGTGTGTGCTGGCTGACACCCACAGACATCCTGTGTGTACTGAACAGACAGCCCACGTGGGCCAAAATCACCCGAACAGTCCACGGGAAGGGTCAGCGTGCTGAGTCCAAGGACCAACGTGCTGTTATGTGTACTGATGGACAGACGCGGACGTCCTGTGTGTGCTGACGGACACCCACAGACGTCTTGTGTGTGCTGACGGACACACACGGACACACATGGACAGCCACGGACATCCTGTCTGTGCTAACGGACAGCCACGGACAGCCACGGGAAGGGTCAGTGTGCTGAGTCCAAGGACCAACAGGCTGATATGTGTACCGATGGACAGCCACGGACGTCCTGTGTGTGTCGACGGACACACACAGACAGCCACAGACATCCTGGTTGTGCTGACGAACACACACGGACATCCTGTATGTGCTGACGGACACCCACGGACGTCCTGTGTGTACTGAACAGACAGCCCATGTGGGCCAAAATCACCCGAACAGTCCACGGGAAGGGCCAGCGTGATGAGTCCAAGGACCAGCGTGCTGATATAGGTACTGATGGACAGCCACAGACATCCTGTGTGTGCTGACGGACACACACAGACACACACAGACACACACGGACAGCCACAGACGTCCTGTGTGTGCGGACGGACAGCCACGGACATCTTGTGTGTGCTGGCGGACACCCACAGACGTCCTTTGTGTACTGAACAGACAGCCCACGTGGGCCAAAATCACTCAAACAGTCCACAGGAAGGGCCAGCGTGCTGAGTTCAAGGACCAGCGTGCTGATATGTGTACTGATGGACAGCCACGGACGTCCTGTGTGTGCTGACGGACACACGGGGACAGCCACAGATGTCCTGTGTCTGCTGACGGACAGCCACAGACGTCCTGTGTGTGCCGACGGACACCCACAAACGTTCTGTGTGTACTGAACAGACAGCCCACGTGGGCCAAAATCAACCAAACAGTCCACGGGAAGGGCCAGCGGGCTGAGTCCAAGGTCCAACGTGCTGATATGTGTACTGATGGACAGCCACGGACGTCCTGTGTGTGCTGACGGACATAGACGGACACATACAGACACACACGGACAGCTACGGACGTCCTGTGTGTGCTGGCGGACACCCCCAGATGTCCTGTGTGTACTGAACAGACAGCCCACGTGGGCCAAAATCACCCGAACAGTCCATGGGAAGGGTCAGCCTGCTGAGCCCAAGGACCAACGTGCCGATATGTGTACTGATGGACAGCCACGGACGTTCTGTGTGTGCTGACGGACACACACGGAAACACACGGACAGTCACAGACGTCTTGTGTGTGCTGACGGACACACACGGACGTCCTGTGTGTGCTGACGGACACCCACAGACGTCTTGTGTGTGCTGACAAACACACACGGACGTCCTGTGTGTGTTGACGGACACCCACAAACGTCTTGTGTGTGCTGACGGACACATACAGACACACACGGACAGCCACTGACATCATGTGTGTGCTAACAGACAGGCACGAACAGCCACGGGAAGGGTCAGCGTGCTGAGTCCAAGGACCAACAGGCTGATATGTGTACTGATGGACAGCCACGGACGTCATGTGTGTGCCGTTGGACACACACAGACACACACGGACAGCCATAGACGTCCTGTTTGTGCTGACGGACAGCCACAGACGTCCTGTGTGTGCTGGCTGACACCCACAGACGTCCTGTGTGTACTGAACAGACAGCCCACGTGTGCCAAAATCACCCGAACAGTCCACGGGAAGGGCCAGCGTGCTGAGTCCAAGGACCAACGTGCTGAAATGTGTACTGATGGACAGCCACAGACGTTTTGTGTGTGCTGACGGACTCAGTTGGACACACGGACAGCCACGGACGTCCTGTGTGTGCTGGCAGACACCCACGGACGTCCTGTGTGTACTGAACAGACAGCCCACGTGGGCCAAAATCACCCGAACAGTCCACGGGAAGGGTCAGCGTGCTGATTCCAAGGACCAACGTGCTGATATGTGTACTTATAGACAGCCACAGACGTCATGTGTGTGCTGACGGACACACACGGAGACACACGGACAGCCACAGACGTCATGTGTGTGCTGACGGACACACACGGACGTCCTGTGTGTGCTGACGGACACCCACAGACGTCTTGTGTGTGCTGACAAACACACACGGACGTCCTGTGTGTGTTGACGGACACCCACAAACGTCTTATGTGTGCTGACGGGCACATATGGACACACACGGACAGCCACCGACATCCTGTGTGTGCTAACAGACAGGCACGAACAGCCACGGGAAGGGTCAGCGTGCTGAGTCCAAGGACCAACAGGCTGATATGTGTACTGATGGACAGCCACGGACGTCATGTGTGTGCCGTTGGACACACACAGACACACACGGACAGCCATAGACGTCCTGTTTGTGCTGACGGACAGCTACAACGTCCTGTGTGTGCTGGTGACACCCACAGACGTCCTGTGTGTACTGAACAGACAGCCCACGTGTGCCAAAATCACCCGAACAGTCCACGGGAAGGGCCAGCGTTCTGAGTCCAAGGACCAACGTGCTGAATGTGTACTGATGGACAGCCACAGACGTTTTGTGTGTGCTGACGGACTCAGTTGGACACACGGACAGCCACGGACGTCCTGTGTGTGCTGGCAGACACCCACGGACGTCCTGTGTGTACTGAACAGACAGCCCACATGGGCCAAAATCACCCGAACAGTCCACGGGAAGGGTCAGCGTGCTGAGTCCAAGGACCAACGTGCTGATATGTGTACTGATGGACAGCCACAGATGTCCTGTGTGTGCTGACGGACACACACGGAGACACACGGACAGCCACAGACGTCATGTGTGTGCTGACGGACACACACGGACGTCCTGTGTGTGCTGACGGACACCCACAGACGTCTTGTGTGTGCTGAACAGACAGCCCACGTGTGCAAAATCACTCGAACAGTCCACGGGAAAGGACATCGTGCTGAGTCCAGGGACCACGTGCTGATGTGTACTGATGGACAGCCACAGACGTCCTGTGGGTGCTGACGGACACACACAGACACACTCGGACACACACGCACACACACGGACAGCCACAGACGTCTTGTGAGTGCTGACGGACAGCCACAGACATCCTGTGTGTGCTGGCGGACACCCACAGACGTCCTGTGTGGACTGAACAGACAGCCCACGTCTGCCAAAATCACCTAAACAGTCCACGGGGAGGGCCAGCATGCCGAGTCCAAGGACCAACGTGTTGATATGTGTCCTGATGGACAGCCACGGACGTCCTGTGTGTTCTGACTGACACACAGGGACACACACATTTAGCCACGGACGTCCTGTGTGTGCTGACTGACACACACGAACGTCATGTGTGTGCTGACAGACACCCACAGACGTCTTGTGTGTGCTGACGGACACACACGGACACACAAGGACAGCCACAGACGTCTTGTGTGTGCTGAGGACAGCCACGGACAGCCATGGATGTCCTATGTGTGCTGGCGGACACCCACGGACATCCCGTGTGTACTGAACAGATAGCCCACGTGGGCCAAAATGACGCAAACAGTCCACGGGAAGGGCCAGCGTGTTGAGTCCAAGGACCAACGTCCTGATATGTGTACTGATTTAAAGCCACGACCGTCCTGTGTGTGCTGACGGACATAGACAGACACACACGGACACACACAGACAGCCATGGACGTACTCTGTGTGCTGGCGGACACCCACGGACGTCCTGTGTGTACTGAACAGACTGCCCACGTGGGCCAAAATCACCCAAACAGTCCATGGGAAGGGTCAGCGTGCTGAGTCCAAGAACCAACGTGCTGATATGTGTCTTGATGGACAGCCCCGGACGTCCTGTGTGTGCTGACGGACACACACGTATACACACGGTCAGCCACACACGTCCTGTGTGTGCTGACGAACACACACGGACGTCTTGTGTGTCCTGATGGAAACACACGGACACACACGGGCACACATGGACAGCCACAGACGTCCTGTGTGTGCTGACGGACACCCACGGACGTCTTGTGTGTCCTGATGGACACACACAGACACACACGTGCACACACGGACAGCCACGAACATCCTGTGTGTGTTGACGGAAAGCCTCGAACAGCCACGGACGTCCTGTGTGTGCTGGCGGACACCCACGGACGTCCTGTGTGTACTGAACAGACTGCCCACATGGGCCAAAATCACCCGAACAGTCCACGGGAAGGGTCAGCGTGTTGAGTCCAAGGACCAACGTGCTGATATGTGTACTGATGGACAGCCACGGACGTCTTGTGTATGCTGACGGACACACACGGACAGCCATGGACGTCCTGTGTGTGCTGACGGACACACACGGACGTCCTGTGTGTGCTGACGGACACCCACGGACGGCCTGTGTGTACTGAACAGACAGCCTACATGGGCCAAAATCACCCAAACAGTCCAGGGGAAGGGCCAGCGTGCTGAGTCCATGGACCATCGTGCTGATATGTGTACTGATGGACAGCCGCAGACAGCCACGGATGTCCTGTGTGTGCTCACGGACAGCCACGGACAGCCACGGACGTCCTGTGTGTGCTGGCGGACACCCACGGACGTCCTGTGTGTACTGAACAGACAGCCCACGAGGGCTAAACTCACCCAATCAGTCAACGGGAAGGGTCAGCGTGCTGAGTCCTAGGACCAACGTGCTGATATGTGTACTGATGGACAGCCACAGACGTCATGTGTGCTGATGGACACACACAGACGTTATGTGTGTGCTGACGGACACACACGGACAAACACGGACATCCACAGACGTACTATGTGTGCTGACGGACAGCCACAAACAGCCACATACGTCCTGTGTGTGCTGGCGGACACCCACGGACGTCCTGTGTGTACTGAACAGACAGCCCACGTGGACCAAAATCACCCAAACAATCCACAGGATGGGCCAGCATGCTGAATCCAAGGATCAACGTGCTGATATGTGTACTGATGGACAGCCACGGACATCATGTGTGTGCTGACGGACACAGACGGACACACACGGACAGCCACACATGTCCTGTGTGTTCTGACAGACACACACGGACGTCCTGTGTTTGCTGACGGACACCCACGGACGTCTTGTGTGTGCTGACGGACACACACGGACAGCCACGGATGTCCTGTGTGTGCTAACGGACAGCCACGGATGTCCTGTGTGTGCTGGCGAACACCCACAAACGTCCTGTGTGTACTGAACAGACAGCCCACGTGGGCCAAAATCACCCAAACAGTCCACGGAAGGGCCAGCATGCTGAGTCCAAGGACCAACGTGCTGATATGTGTACTGATGGACAGCCACAAACGTTCTGTGTGTGCTGATGGACTCAGTTGGACACACGGACAGCCACGGACGTCATGTGTGTGCTGGTGGACACCCACGGACGTCCAGTGTGTACTGAACAAACAGCCCACGTGGGCCAAAATCACCCGAACAGTCCACGGGAAGGGTCAGCGTGCTGAGTCCAAGGACCAACGTGCTGATATGTGCACTGATGAACAGCCACAGACGTCCTGTGTGTGCTGACGGACACACACGGACACACACGGACAGGCACATACGTCCTGTGTGTGCTGACGGACACACACAGACGTCCTGTGTGTGCTGACGGACACCCACGGACGTCCTGTGTGTACTGAACAGACAGCCCACGGGTGCCAAAATCACCCGAACAGACCACGGGAAAGGCCAGCGTGCTGAGTCCAAGGACCAGCGTGCTGATATGTGTACTTATAGACAGCCACAGACGTCCTGTGTGTGCTGACGGACGCCCACAGGCACACTCGGACACACACGGACACACACGGACAGCCACAGACAGCCACAGACGTCCTGTGTGTGCTGGCGGACACCCACAGAGTCCTGTGTGTACTGAACAGACAGCCCACGTCTGCCAAAATCACCCAAACAGTCCACGGGGAGGGCCAGCATGCCGAGTCCAAGGACCAACGTGTTGATATGTGTACTGATGGACAGCCACGGACGTCCTGTGTCTTCCGACAGACACACAGGGACACAAACAGACAGCCACGTACGTCCTGTGTGTGCTGACTGACACACATGAATGTCATGTGTGTGCTGACAGACACCCACAGACGTCTTGTGTGTGCTGATGGACACACATGGACACACAAGGACTGTAAGACCCGTTCCTGGTCTCTTGACCCAACTGGATACGAAGTCTTTGCTTGTTTGATCCATTTTAAGTCTTTTATTCACTAAGTCATATTCGAATATGAGGTTCATAAACAAAGGAACAGATTGCACAGCGGAATAACAATGTATAAACTTTGTATTACTTAGAAACATGTGATTCAATACACAACTTCTTAACAGTCTCATAGACAATCACTAGTTCATCCCTAGTATCATCTAACCACACGTTACACAGCCTCTCACTGACCGAGCCTTCACGGCTCCTTGGCTTGACCAGAACCATCCTTAGTTCCTGAAACCACAACCAGATAAGCATTAATCATAACCGAGAATAGAACAGATTGATTCCACAATGCTTGGCTTGGTTCCTAGAACTTAGATAAACCTCAGTCAACATAATCATAAAACGTATGAACCTACCTACCGTATCCTAAGTCATTCAACCAACCACCCCTGGACTTAGGATCAGATAGATAGTCTAGAATAGGTAAACAGAACACACGAACAGATCCGGATCATCCTTAAAGACCAATCCGTCTAACCGGATAGAATCTAGGTGCGACCGGCCAATGGAGTCCGGCTCAATGGCCCAACGGACTCCCTTACCTGATCCGGCCTTAGGCCTGGATCCAATAGGCCGAGTAAGCCTCAATCCTAATCCGGAAGGCTTAGCAACCGGTCAGACCTTGCGACTCTACCTTGGCTTAGACAAACCGTGACCTTGTCTTGACTAGACAAGCCATAGGCTGATCCATAAGGATCGGTCCTATCCTGTCCCGAAAGACACCGTTTGGAACATGCACCCTTTGGCCATTCGTGCCTCTTGGACACTCGTGACTCTTGACAACTCGTGCCCTTTGGGTCATTCCCAACTGTTCGTCCTAACCGCCCAGTCTTGGTGCGATCGGATCATCCGACTAACCGACCCGTGTCTAGGCTAGCGGTTTGGTTATGTTCGGCCAAAGCCTAGGGACGTGTCCCTTGGACTCAACCAACACAACCTTTCGTGTTTAACCAGAGAGAAGAGAACAGAAACGAATTAAAACAGATAAGGAGAGCCGGATGGGACTTAGGAACAGAGCAGAGCCGCGGTGCGGTCGCATGGACCATCCGTTCGGTCTGATGGAGCCACGGCCCATCACATACCTTGTGAACCACGTCAGGGTTCTCCATGCTCTTCTCCTTGTCTTGATCTCCCATTCTTGACCGGAGTTAGTTCTCAAAGATCAGAGTCGCCGGAACACAACACCACCACAATCGGCCTTTCTCTTGGCCGGAACTATCTCTTTCTCTCTTTCTTTCTCTCTACGTTTTTCTCTGAGTATTTTACTCTGGAATTGGATAATGAAATCGACCAGAGAGCCCCCATATTTATAGAAAACGAGGGGGTAAGTCTTGCCCCATGAACAGGCACGACTTGCTAGCGAATGGGCACCATCGGCCAAGGGTTGTCCCCTTTCGGCCACTTGCATCCCTTCGCCCTTTCTGATTGGGTTTGGGGTCGGTCACAAGCCCAACCCACGCCCCAGGCCTCCTGGACTTAGCCCACGGCCTTGTCCAAAGACCCAACAGCCCATGGCCTCATGGCCGGACCTCACAGCCCGCCACTGACCCGGACCCGGACCATCGGCCTAAAGCCCAGACAGTCCATCTAGCTGAGATGAGCTGACTCTCAGCTGCCTCAGCTGAGTGAGCTAGTAGTCCAGCTAGTGGAGCTGACTTAGTAGGGACTGAGCTGGTGTGAACTGAACCTAGCTTCATTGAGCTGGCCGAGCTACTCGTCCACTTCGTCCAGCTACCGTCTTACTCGTCCTAGCTGTCTCTTAGCTTGTATAAGGTTAAGTCTAAGTTTCCTTATGTCCTTAACCTTCTTTCTCGACCATGGAACGCTTGCCTTGATGTCCTAAGACTGGCTTGCATGTTTCCTCGAACCATGGCCGTCCCGACAATCCTATTCAGGATTGGGGGCGTGACAAGTCTCCCCCCCTTGGGATGGATTCGTCCTCGAATCCGAATCGAATGCTTCCTCGGAAACAAACTGATCCAACCACTCTGGGTACTCTGCTTTCATTCTAGCTTCGGTTTCCCAAGTGATTATATCCTGACCATTACAGTCCCAGATGACCTTGACCATCTGGACCGTCTTCTTCCTTGTTGCTTTTTCCATCCTATCTATGATTCGAACTGGCCTCGTTTCCAAGGTTAGGTTCTTACCCAGATTGTCTGGAATGGCAGGAAGAGCGATGTCTTGTTCCGTCAAACATTTCCGAAGTTGGGAGACGTGGAACACATTATGAAATGCGTCCATCTTGGCCGGCAAGTACAACTTGTAGGCCACCATCCCAACTCTTTCAATGACCTTGAACGACCCCAAGTATCTCGGGTCTAACTTCCGTCTCCCATAAATTCGGACTCGTCCTTTGAAGGTAATCATTTTGAGATACACCAAGTCACCTACTTGAAACTCAAGATCTTTCCTCCTTCGATCTGCATAGTTCTTTTGGCGATCTTGTGCCTGTCTCATCTTGTCCCTCAAGAACTTGATCTTTTCGGTTGTCTCTTCGACAATCTCCGGACCAATCATGCTGCGTTCCCCAACTTGGGTCCAGCATAAGGGTGTCCTGCATGGACGCCCATACAGAGCTTCATATGGCGACATGCCAATACTACTATGGAAACTATTGTTGTAAGCAAATTCTACCAGAGGTAGATGTTTTTCCCAGGAATCACCCCAGTCTAAAACACATGCTCGCAACATATCTTCCAACGTCTGGATCGTACGTTCCGACTGTCCATCAGTCTGTGGGTGATAGGCTGTACTCATGTTCACTCTTGTTCCTAAAGCTTTTTGGAAAGCTTTCCAGAAGTAAGATGTAAACCTTGAATCCCTATCTGAAACTATGCATGCCGGCACACCATGTAGTCGGACGATCTCATCAATGTACTTACGTACAATCTGATCTACCCCATCCGACTTCTTGATAGCCAGGAAGTGTGCTGATTTGTTTAGTCGATCAACTACAACCCAAACCGCATCTTTCTTATTCCTTGTGGTAGGGAACCCGGTCACAAAGTCCATTGTGATGTGATCCCATTTCCATTCCGGAATAGGCAAGCTTTGCAATAACCCACTAGGCACCTGATGTTCTTCTTTGATGAGTCGGCAAGTGGAACACTTGGCCACCCACTCCGCGACATCTGCCTTCATACGGATCCAATGATAGAATTTCTTAAGGTTCTGGTACATCTTGGTCGAACCAGGATGAACCGAGAATTTGGACTTATGAGCCTCCCTCATAATCTCTTCCTTTAGACTTCTATCATTAGGAACACTGATCCGTCCGTTTACTAGGATGGTACCATCCTTTGCAGTCTGGTACTCCGTCCTATCATTCTGAGCAACCTTATTCAGGTTCTCGTCCTGACCTTGAGCCAACTGGATTCGAGTAAGCAGGTCGGCTTGGTTAACTGCCTCCAATCCCAAAGCTTCGGTTGCCGTAGTCAGCACGTTCAGCCGCAGAGCACGGACCATACCGTCCAGGTCATCCGCCTCCCGTTCGGCCGATACATCAGCCCTCTTCCGGCTCAAAGCGTCTGCTACCAGATTAGCCTTTCCCGGATAGTAGGTGGTGTCTAAATCGTAGTCAGCTACGAATTCCATCCACCTCCTCTGCCTTAAGTTTAACTCAGGCTGGGTAAATATATACTTAAGACTCTTATGGTCCGTAAGTATCTGAACTTTGGCGCCATACAAGTATGATCGCCAAATCTTTATGGCGAATACTACCGCAGCCATTTCGAGATCATGGGTGGGGTAGTTTCCCTCATGTTTCCTCAACTGCCTGGACACATAGGCAATGACCTTCCCATTCTGGGTCAATACGCAACCTAGTCCAGTGATGGACGCGTCCGTATAGACCACATATGGTTGATCGGCCTCCGGAAGCACCAGGACGGGTGCGCTAGTCAGCATGTTCTTAAGTGCGGAGAAACATTCCTCACACTCTTCAGCCCATGTGAACTTAACGTCCTTCCCAGTCAACCGCGTCATAGGCTGAGCCAAGCTTGCGAATCCTTTCACAAACTTCCTATAGTAACCTGCCAGCCCTAAGAAGCTTCTGACTTCCGTGGCACTGCGGGGTCGGGGCCAATCCTTGATTGCCCTGATCTTCTCTGGATCCACCGAGATGCCCTGATCGGAAACAATATGGCCGAGGAACCCAATACTCTTCTGCCAAAAACTGCATTTACTGAGTTTAGCATAGAGTTTGTGTTCTCGTAATCGTTCCAGCACGGCTCTCAAGTGTTTCCTATGAGAGACCTCATCCTTGGAATAAATTAGGATATCATCAATGAAGATGATCACGAATTCATCCAAGAAATCCCGGAACACGCTGTTCATCATTTTCATGAAAGCGGCAGGTGCATTCGTCAGACCGAACGGCATCACTACGAACTCGTAATGACCGTACCTGGTCCTAAATGCCGTCTTCCTAATATCATTTGGCTCTATAGGGATCTGATGATACCCTGAAGCCAAATCAATCTTGGAAAACCACTTGGCTCCTTTGAGTTGATCCAACAGCTCGTCTATCCTGGGCAATGGGTACTTGTTCTTCACAGTGACCCTGTTCAACCCTCGATAGTCGATGCACAAACGCATGCTACCATCCTTCTTTTTCACAAAGAGGACTGGTGCACCCCAAGGGGAGCTACTTGGCCGTATGAACCCCTTGTCAAGCAATTCTTCCAATTGCTTCTTTAGCTCGGCCATCTCGGCCGGAGCCATTCGGTACGGACTCTTGACAGTGGAGCTGTCCCTGGCTCTAGTTCAATCGTAAATGGATCCAACCTATCAGGGGGGACACCCTGAGGTACCTGGAACACATTTGGGAACTTCGACACCAACGAATCCTCTGAAAGGTCTTTCAGATAGACAGAACTGCCCGGCTCTGTAGTTGTAATTGTAGCCAAAAAGGACTGACAACCCTGTTCCAACATCCGAATCGCTCGAACTGCTGAAACCACTACTTTCTCTTGAGCCGGACACAGACATTGGTACTGGATCGGTCGAAGCCCAGTCTCCATATGCACAGGACCTCTATGGCAATCGAGAGTGGCCCGATACTTTCCCAACCAGTCCATACCTAGGATCACTTCGTGATTCTTTAGGTGGACACAGACCAAATCCACAGGGAATACCTTTCCCTGTATTGACACTGGGTAATTTGACATGGGACCTAGTGAGTTCATGGCTTGCCCTCCGGCCGCCCTCACTATCCCAAAATTATCTCCAGCGTCCAGACAGAACAGACCCTTTCCGACCAGTCCCAGACTCACAAAACTATGTGTAGCCCCTGTGTCGAAAAGTACGTGGGTTTCCACACCACCAATCATGAGGGTTCCTAACAGACACCCCCATCAGAATCCCCTAGACATTCTAGGTTCCATACCAAGCATTTTCTACTTGAATGTAAAAAGAAAAATTTAGGAATTACCAGAGATCGAATCAAACGATCCAGAAGCGCCGTCGTCCCGGGACAGCTCATACACCCTTGGTGTTGTGGTTGGCCTACTCTGGGTCGACTTGCCTGTGTCTCCACGGCCCTTCCCTTGTCCTCCTTCTAGCTTAGGACAGTCCGACTTGTAGTGTCCAGTCTTGCCACATAGGAAGCAAGTCACGGAGCCGCTGCCACTGGACTGGTCTGAGAATCGGTTTGGTCGAGTGCAGTTTTGGATCGTGTGATCCATGCTGCCACATCGCACACAAGCCCCCATGGCCTTCCAGCACTCACCGGGATGATTCTTTCCACACTTGGGACATGTAGGTCGGCCACCAGAGGTCTTACCTCCGTCCACCTGGTCCCACTTCCTCTTTTTATCATTTGTCTAACCCGACGGGCCAGACTGTGACTTAGCCTTAAGCTTAGCTTCTTCAGCCAAGTTAGTCTCTAGCAAAGCCACCCGTTCCACCAGTTCTCCGACGGTGTTGAAAGTGCGGATCGAGCAATGGGTCTTCAGTTCTGGCCTTAGGCCTCGGATGAACCTACGGACCTGGACTGCCTCGTCCTCCAGCTCTCTTCCAACAAACCGTCTGAGCCGGTTGAACTCTTCTTCGTACTCTCGTACGGTCCTGCGGCATTGGGCCAAATCTAGAAACTGAGCTTCCAGACGATCCCAAGCCTCAGCAGGGAAGTATTTGCGGTTGAACTCAACTTCAAAGTCCGCAAAACTTTCCAAACTCCCATTGGTGCGCTTGTCCACTGCAAGCCACCAATTATGCGCGTCCCCTTCCAGGAAGTGAACTGCAATGTCTCGTCTGTAATCATCTGGACAGCGAGTGTATTGAAATTTCGGACCAGCCTACTCCTCCACTCGTCTGCCACAATAGGGTCGGTGCTACCGGAGAAATGCTTCGTACCCAACCTGGATAAATGTTGAAGCAGACTCAGATAGTCCACCTTCTTTTCAGACTTTTCCGGTGGATCGTTCTCGATCACCTCAACCGTTTCCACAACTGGACCATTAGTGTTGGGGGTGGTCGTAGCCACAGGCGTAGCCTGGCCAACCGAGGAGTTCACTAGTGGCGTGAACAGTTGAGCCATAGCCGCCACCTGAGTCCCCATTACCTTCATGGCCTCTAACAAGTCCTCTTTGGACAGTGTTGCGGGCACATTAGCCGTTCCATCGGCCACTCTCTCATGCTGGTCACGATCACGGTTAGCGTTCGAGGATTCCACTTCCTCATCACTCTCCCGATGTTCCTGACCATCCTGTTGCGTCCCCGTAAGGTTAGCCTGATCAGTTGGCAACACGTCTCTAGTGTCAGCCGCGGCCGGATCGGTTTGCAATCCGGATAGATTGGTCCCGTCCATGGCCACTTGACTAGACTGACCGGCTGTTTTCTTTCTCCTTCGGGACTTTCCCGACTTGCTTTTTCCAGCCTAAGGATTCAGACAATGTTAGTACGAAACACACTAACATAAACAGAACAAAACAATCCCTAGACTAAGCAATCAAACCTCACCGTGAGACCAAATCATCTGGCTGCGTGTGTGTGTGTGGACTGCATAACCCAACTATCCTAGAATCAAGCATGCTCTGATACCAACTTGTAAGACCCGAACCCTGGCCTCTCGACCTTATGGAGTCCGCAGGCTTACTTATTAATTTCTTTGCTTGTTTGATCCATTTTAAGTCTTTTATTTACTAAGTCATATTCGAATATGAGGTTCATAAACAAAGGAACAGATTGCACAGCGGAATAACAATGTATAAACTTTGTATTACTTAGAAACATGAGATTCAATACACAACTTCTTAATAGTCTCATAGACAATCACTAGTTCATCCCTAGCATCATCTAACCACACGTTACACAGCCTCTCACTGACCGAGCCTTCACGGCTCCTTGGCTTGACCAGAACCATCCTTAGTTCCTGAAACCACAACCAGATAAGCATTAATCATAACCGAGAATAGAACGGATTGATTCCACAATGCTTGTGTAAGACCCGTTCCTGGTCTCTTGACCCAACTGGATACGAATGCTTACATATTAATTTCTTTGCTTGTTTGATCCATTTTAAGTCTTTTATTTGCCAAGTCATATTCGAATATGAGGTTCATAAACAAAGGAACAGATTGCACAGCGGAATAACAATGTATAAACTTTGTATTACTTAGAAACATGAGATTCAATACACAACTTCTTAACAGTTTCATAGACAATCACTAGTTCATCCCTAGTATCATCTAACCACACGTTACACAGCCTCTCACTGACCGAGCCTTCACGGCTCCTTGGCTTGACCAGAACCATCCTTAGATCCTGAAACCACAACCAGATAAGCATTAATCATAACCGAGAATAGAACGGATTGATTCTACAATGCTTGGCTTGGTTCCTAGAACTTAGATAAACCTTAGTCAACATAATCATAAAACGTATGAACCTACCTATCGTATCCTAAGTCATTCAACCAACCACCCCTTGACTTAGAATCAGATAGATAGTCCAGAATAGATAACATAACACACGAACAGATCCGGATCATCCCCAAAGACCAATCCGTCTAACCGGATAGAATCTAGGTGCGACCGGCCAATGGAGTCCGGCTCGATGGCCCAACGGACTCCCTTACCTGATCCGGCCTTAGGCCTGGATCCAATCGGCCGAGTAAGCCTCAAGCCTAATCCGGAAGGCTTAGCAACCGGTCAGACCTTGCGACTCTACCTTGGCTTAGACAAACTGTGACCTTGTCTTGACTAGACAAGCCATAGGCTGATCCATAAGGATCGGTCCTAACCTGTCCCGAAAGACGCCGTTTGGAACATGTACCCTTTGGCCATTCGTGCCTCTTGGACACTCGTGACTCTTGACAACTTGTGCCCTTTGGGACATTTCCAACCGTTCGTCCTAACCGCCCAGTCTTGGTGCGATCGGATCATCTCACTAACCGACCCGTGTCTAGGCTAGCGGTTTGATTATGTTCGGCCAAAGCCTAGGGATGTGTCCCTTGGACTCAACCAACACAACCTTTCGTGTTTAACCAGAGAGAAGAGAAGAGAAACGAATTGAAACCGATAAGGAGAGCAGGATGGGACTTAGGAACCGAGCAGAGCCGCGGTGCGGTCGCATGGACCGTCCGTTCGGTCTGATGGAGCCACGGCCCATCACATACCTTGTGAACCACGTCTGGGTTCTCCATGCTCTTCTCCTTGTCTTGATCTCCCATTCTTGACCGGAGTTAGTTCTCAAACGATCAGAGTCGCCGGAACACAACACCACCACAATCGGCCTTTCTCTTGACCGGAACTCTCTCTTTCTCTTTTTCTTTCTCTCTACGGTTTCTCTGAGTATTTTACTCTGGAATTGGATAATGAAATCGACCAGAGAGCCCCCATATTTATAGAAAACGAGGGGGTAAGTCTTGCCCCACGAACAGGCATGACTTGCTAGCGAATGGGCACCATCGGCCAAGGGTTGTCCCCTTCGCCCTTTCTGATTGGGTTTGGGGTCGGTGTAGCGACCGTGTTCTGAAGATCGATGATAGGATGATCTGAGGACTGACTGGCCGGACTGTTGGAACGTACTGAATGGGTTTGATGATGCTAGAAAGAGCTGGCCAAAGTTGTAAGGACTTACCGTGGGTGGATGGGAGTTCTTGGTTCGGAAGTCTGATTAGTAGTGGACGGAGCGGAACCATGTACCCGAATAAAGCTAGGATCTGATCTGTTTTTGAGCCAACAAAGCTCCATCAGTCGGTCTTACGCTCGGGTTATTGGACCAGGCCGTTCGATTTGCGGAACTCAGTAGTGTTCGGCCAGTTCGATGAAAATCCAGGCAAAGCGGTATTTTCGGACAGCAATGGTCGGATCCGGACAAGTGTTGTCGGATTCGTACATGACGGTTGAGCTGGTCGGCTAGACATAGATTGTCGGAAATCAGACAAGGCAGTTAAGACTGTCGGCTAAGCTGAGATGAGCTGATTCAGTAGTATTGGTCTGATTCGGACAAGGCGGTTAGAGTTGTCGACTGCATCAGTCAGCTTCAGCTCGAGTTTCGTCTAAGTAAAACTGGCGGGAACAGTTAAGGTCCGAAAAGGGGAAAAACTCACGCTGACATGCTTTGGAGTGCGGGGTGGCGGTTACGGACAAAGAGCCGCATGTAAAATAAGCGGGAACGGTTATCTTTGCAGTTTCTCGGGCCTAAACCGCCCAACTGCCCATTTTAATTGTCTCCTTGGTCTTATTTTGCCATTTCTGTACGGGAAACAGAAAGAAAGAACCAGAGAAGAACTCAGAGAGAGAAAAGTCCGATTAAGAGAGAACTTTCGATATTTGGCTGGATTGATCAAGTCCGAGTCAAGAACTTCCGACTGTCTGAACGTTCGAAGATCCGACGGAAACCGCTCAAGAGGTGTCAGAAGAGACCGAATCAAACAGAACATACCGACTCTAAGACAAAGGTGAGTGCGTGACCGTAGCCTATCGTAATGAATCGTAGTCTGAATGATAGGAATGTTCTATGTACTGATTGCTTGTCTAATTTGAATTATCTGCTAAGTTCTGGCTTGGTCCGAACAGTCGGTTCCTTCCATCGACGCATCTGGATCAGATCATGCGCCTAGAGCCGTAATGGCCTGCTAGGGCTTGTCTGAATCTGATGGCGCGTTGGCTTGGGACGATTGGGTCGGCTAAGTAACTGACTGATGATAAGCATGTCCGTTTACTGATTGATTGACTCGATTGCTTTACATGGCTGAGTGAGACGGGATGACCGCATCATTAAGCAAACTGTTGCTTATGCCTCCTTGTTTTGGATGCAGATCAGGACCAGACCCGTAAGGGTAAGGACATAGCTTGACCGCGGGACTAAGGCAGGAAGGAAGGATGGGGGATTTGGGTAGTTGTAGGACGAGTTTAACTTGTAATAGCTTATAGCAAACTCACTTGTTAACTCGAACCTCAGTTAATCTATTCAAATCTTATTATGCTTGCTTGATTGTCTGAAAACGAACTAAAACTCGGAAATAATTCTTAGTAAAGAAAATTAGGAAAACGGCCCAAGTCTGATCGAGGAAGTCGAGCCAGACTCGTACTGATGGTACGAAAAAATGGGTCGGGTCCTTTCAAGTGGTATCAGAGCGGAGTCGGTTCTAGGACAATCTAAGTGTAGTGGGTTATTGGGGCAAACCATCCTTCCAAGCCTGACGTCTCGTGGTAAATTATGTGTTCCGTGTCCTGATCCCAAGTTAGTTTTGACTAACTTGCCTGTGATCTGATTGCAGATGGCAAAAAGTAACCGTAACGCAAGAAGGACTGTGAATGAGATTGGTGAGGGGTCTGCGAGCAACGTGGCCAGGAATGAAGCTGGTACGGAAGAGGCTCGGAATGCTGCTCAGAATGCAGCAAATTTGAACAATGCTGCAGCCGCTGGTGCTGCTGCTGGAGCTGTTGGATTGAAGCTGTGTTGGCTATAATGGCACAAGTCTTGGCAAGGCTGCCTGCTGTGGCGGCACCTCCAGTGGTTCCACCTGTTGTGGACGAGGCGGAGTAAGTGGTGCAAGATGGAGAAGATGCACACGTTGCTAGGAATCCGTCTTATCTCAAGGTCATGGACCACATGCAGAAACTGGGAACCCAGTTCTTTCAGGTGGTTCCAAACCAGTGGAAGCAGATCAATGGATTGACAGGATAGGCCGGAACTTTAAGTCGATCCGTTGTCCTCTTGCTTACAAGAAGGACATTGCTGTCCACTACTTGGACGGTGATGCGCACACCTGGTGGCGAGGTGTTGCTGCCCGGATTGGTGAGGATCACTGCACCTGGAGCAATTTTAAGGCCGAGTTCCGTGCGAAGTACTTTCCGCCGGAAGCATTTGACCAACTTGAGGGAGCCTTCCTCAGACTGGAACAGGGATCTATGTCTGTAAGGGAATATGAAGTAGAGTTCAACAGCCTCAAGAAGTATGCTGGGCGTGAGGCAGAGTCTGAGATATCCTTGGTCCGTAAATTCATGCGCGGACTTAGGGTTGATCTCCGAACTCGTTGTAAGATCCGCAACTATGATACCGTGGCCGAACTGGTGGAAAAGGCCGCGGAGCAGGAAGCGGGAATCAGTGAGGAAGCCAAAGTGTTTGGCTCAGTGGCGCATGTCCATCCTGGTAAGCATGCGGGGAAGAATCAAAAGGTGGTGAAGTCTGGCTCTTCCAGCAAGCCGAATGCAACCAGTCGCAGTGCGTGTTCGACTTGTGGGAAGATGCACTCTGGTGTGTGCCGTGCTGCTATGGGAGCTTGTCACCGTTGTGGAAGTATGGATCACAAGGTGCGGGATTGTCCTGAAGAAGATCAAAGGCCGAAGAGCCAGAACAGGAGTACTGGGGAACGCGTGTGCTACAACTGCGGGGAAACTGGACACTTCAAGAATCAGTGTCCAAAGGACGCACAATCTGCTGGGAAGCGTCCGAGTGATGGGCCTCAGCCGGCTGCGAAGAGGCATGCCATCATGCCGCAGGTGTACACCATTGGAGATGAGTCGTCGGACCCAAGCACGTCTCGTCCGATCACTGGTGAGTCATCCTATCTCTCACTTTTTCCTTAAGAATTTCTGTGTGAAATTGCTTGTCTGTAGAGTAGGTCCTTAGTGTTCCGGGTGAATATGTAGGGACCTTAGTCATGGGTGGAGTGGCAGCCCATGTTCTGTTTGATTCCGGTGCATCTCACTGCTTTGTGCAACCCGAGATGATTGGAATTGGAGGATTTCAGAAAGAAGAAGAAGACGTAAGACCGGTTCCTGGTCTCCTGACCCAACTGGATACGAATGCTTACCTATTAATTTCTTTGCTTGTTTGATCCATTTTAAATCTTTTATTTGCTAAGTCATATTCGAATATGAGGTTCATAAACAAAGGAACAGATTGCACAGCGGAATAACAATGTATAAACTTTGTATTACTTAGAAACATGAGATTCATACACAACTTCTTAACAGTCTCATAGACAATAACTAGTTCATTCCTAGTATCATCTAACCACACGTTACACAGCCTCTCACTGACCGAGCCTTCACGGCTCCTTGGCTTGACCAGAACCATCCTTAGTTCCTGAAACCACAACCAAATAAGCATTAATCATAACCGAGAATAGAACGGATTGATTCTACAATGCTTGGCTTGGTTCCTAGAACTTAGATAAACCTCAGTCAACATAATCATAAAACGTATGAACCTACCTACCGTATCCTAAGTCATTCAACCAACCTCCCCTTGACTTTAGAATCAGATAGATAGTCCAGAATAGATAACAGAACACACTAACAGATCCGGATCATCCCCAAAGACCAATCCGTCTAACCGGATAGAATCTAGGTGCGACCGGCCAATGGAGTCCGGCTCGATGGCCCAACGGACTCCCTTACCTGATCCGGCCTTAGGCCTGGATCCAATCGGCCGAGTAAGCCTCAAGCCTAATCCGGAAGGCTTAGCAACCGGTCATACCTTGCGGCTCTACCTTGGCTTAGACAAACCGTGACCTTGTCTTGACTAGACAAGCCATAGGCTGATCCATAATGATCGGTCCTAACCTGTCCCGAAAGACACCATTTGGAACATGTACCCTTTGGCCATTCGTGCCTCTTGGACACTCGTGACTCTTGACAACTCGTGCCCTTTGGGTCATTCCCAACCGTTCGTCCTAACCGCCCAGTCTTGGTGCGATCGGATCATCCCACTAACCGACCCGTGTCTAGGCTAGCGGTTTGATTATGTTCAGCCAAAGCCTAGGGACGTGTCCCTTCGACTCAACCAACACAACCTTTCGTGTTTAACCATAGAGAAGAGAAGAGAAACGAATTGAAACAGATAAGGAGAGCCGGATGGGACTTAGGAACCGAGCAGAGCCGCGGTGCGGTCGCATGGACCGTCCGTTCGGTCTGATGGAGCCACGGCCCATCACATACCTTGTGAACCACGTCTGGGTTCTCCATGCTCTTCTCCTTGTCTTGATCTCCCATTCTTGACCGGAGTTAGTTCTCAAACGATCAGAGTCGCCGGAACACAATACCACCACAATCGGCCTTTCTCTTGGCCGGAACTCTCTCTTTCTCTCTTTCTTTCTCTCTACGGTTTTCTCTGAGTATTTTACTCTGGATTTGGATAATGAAATCGAATAGAGAGCCCCCATATTTATAGAAAACGAGGGGGTAAGTCTTGCCCCACGAACAGGCATGACTTGCTAGCGAATGGGCACCATCGGCCAAGGGTTGTCCCCTTTCGGCCACTTGCATCCCTTCGCCCTTTCTGATTGGGTTTGGGGTCGGCCACAAGCCCAACCCACGCCCCAAGTCTCCTGGACTTAGCCCATGGCCTTGTCCTAAGACCCAACAGCCCATGGCCTCATGGCCGGACCTCACAGCCCGCCACTGACCCGGACCTGGACCATCGGCCTATAGCCCGGACAGTCCGTCTAGCTGAGATGAGCTGACTCTCAGCTGCCTCAGCTGAGTGAGCTAGTAGTCCAGCTAGTGGAGCTGACTTAGTAGGGACTGAGCTGGAGTGAACTGAACCTAGCTTCCTTGAGCTGGCCGAGCTACTCGTCCACTACGTCCAGCTACCGTCTTACTCGTCCTAGCTGTCTCTTAGCTTGTATAAGGTTAAGTCTAAGTTTCCTTATGTCCTTAACCTTCTTTCTCGACCATGGAACGCTTGCCTTGATGTCCTAAGACATGGCTTGCACGTTTCCTCGAACCATGGCCGTCCCAACAATCCTACTCAGGATTGGGGGCGTGACAGACTGTTCGGGTTATTTTGGCCCACGTGGGCTGTCTGTTCACTACACACATGACGTTGATGGGTGTCCGCCAGCACACACAGGACGTCCGTGGCTGTCCGTGTGTGTCTGTGTGTGTCCGCCAGAACACACAGGACGTCCGTGGCTGTCCATCAGTACACATATCAGCACGTTGGTCCTTGGACTCAGCACGCTGACCCTTCCCGCGGACTGTTCGGGTGATTTTGGCCCACGTGGGCTGTCTGTTCGGTACACACAGGACGTCCATGTGTGTCCGTCAGCACACACAGGACGTCCGTGTGTGTGTCCGTCAGCACACACAGGACGTTCGTGGCTGTCCGTGTGTGTCTATCCGCACACACAGGACGTCAGTGGCTGTCCATCAGTACAAATATCAGCACGTTGGTCCTTGGACTCAGCACGCTGACCCTTCCCGTGGACTGTTCGGGTGATTTTGGCCCACGTGGGTTGTCTGTTCAGTACACAGAGGAAGTCAGTGGCTGTCCGCCAGCACATACAGGACGTTCGTGGCTGTCTGTGGCTGTCCGTCAGCACACACAGGACATCCGTGGCTGTCCGTGTATGTCCGTCTGTGTCCGTCAGCACACACAGGCCGTCCGTGGGTGTACGTCAGCACACACAGGACGTCCGTGTGTGTCCGTCAGCACACACAGGACGTTCGTGGCTGTCCATGTGTGTCTGTGTGTGTCCGTCAGCACATATAGGACGTCCGTGGCTGTCCATCAGTACACATATCAGCACGTTGGTCCTTGGACTCAGCACGCTGGCCCTTCGCGTGGACTGTTTGGGTGATTTTGGCCCACGTGGGCTGTCTGTTCAGTACACACAGGACGTCCGTGGGTGTCCGCCAGCACACACAGGGCGTCCGTGCCTGTCTGTGGCTGTCCGTCAGCACACACAGGATGTCCATGGTTGTCTATGTGTGTCCGTCAGCACACACAAGACGTCTGTGGCTGTCCATCAGTACACATATCAGCACGCTGGTCCTTGGACTCAGCACGCTGGCCCTTCCCATGGACTGTTCGGATGATTTTGGCCCACGTGGGCTGTCTGTTCATTACACACAGGACGTCCGTGGGTGTCCGTCAGCACACACAGGACGTCCCGGTGTGTCCGTCAGCACACACAGGACATTCTGGCTGTCCGTGTGTGTCCATGTGTGTTCGTCAGCACATATAGGACGTCCGTGGCTGTCCATCAGTACACATATCAGCACGTTGGTCGTTGGACTCAGCACGCTGACCCTTCCCGTGGACTGTTTGGGTGATTTTGGCCCACGTGGGCTATCTGTTCAGTACACACAGGACGTCCGTGGGTGTCCGCCAGCACACACATGACGTCTGTGGCTGTCTGTGGGTGTCCATCAGCACACACATGATGTCTGTGGCTGTCTGTGTGTGTCCATGTGTGTCCGTCAGCACACACAGGACGTCTGTGGCTGTCCATCAGTACACATATCAGCACGCTGGTCCTTGGACTCAGCACGCTAGCCCTTCCCGTGGACTGTTCGGGTGATTTTGGCCCACGTGGGCTGTCTGTTCATTACACACAGGACATCCGTGGGTGTCCGTCAGCACAAACAGGACGTCCGTGTGTGTCCGTCAGCACACACAGGACGTTCGTGGCTGTCCGTGTGTGTCCGTGTATGTCCGTCAGCACATACAGGACGTCAGTGGCTGTCCATCAGTACACATATCAACACGTTGGTCCTTGGGCTCAGCACGCTGGCCCTTCCCGTGGAATGTTCGGGTGATTTTGGCCCACGTGGGCTGTCTGTTCATTACACACAGGACATCTGTGGTTGTCCGTCTGCACACACAGGACGTCCGTGTGTGTCCGTCAGCACACACAAGACGTCTGTGGCTGTCCGTGGCTGTCCGTGTGTGTGACACCCCCGATCATAGATAACCGGAAATGACACGGTCGATGTTCCCTGATGGTCGACCCGAGGTTCTCGGAATAAATCCGATCGGCTTAGACCAACAACCAAAGAACACAGACGCTCCTATCGGATATTACTCTAGGCTTTTCAACCCGATAAAGCAATATTCAATAGTTAGTTCGTCCCAGACAAGTACTAATATCATATGAGAACTCGTGATTTATAAACATCTTTTATACATTATTTATTTACTTTAAACATCTTACAAAGTGTTATAGTTTTATCCTATGGTCTATTGCCCAACAACGTTTTAAGTAAATATACATCAAAAGGTACGTTGCAAGGACAACAAAATACTACCGCTGGTTGGCCATTCCTTCCGTCCAAAAAGTAAAGTGTCTCCCGCCTAAGGGTTACCTGCACACACGAATGAGTCATGAGCAACTAATTTACTCAGTGAATCTAGAATCACAACACAATCAATAATAAACCAAACAGTTATCAAATGCATATACATGATCATGCAAGTACTAGTACTATACTTTAATATCGATCATCATTGTGAATTCTTATTTTAAACATCACTTCCACAACACCCGCCCGTTACCATACTCATATAATACAATATATATACTAGACCCGAGAAACCACTAAGGCTAACCGAGACTAGTGAGTTAGCATCACCATCATTGTCGAATGTCCGGTATGAACAATCCGACACTGCATCGTCATGCAGTACACGGTGTCCAGGGAGCTACCCCATCATCGTGTCTTCATGACCTTGTTCCGTTCGCAGGACCAAGTCACGGTAATGCGGGGGCTTTAGGGATAGTGAATATAACAAGACTTCACATGATTTTACTTCCATAATTATTCCAAAATTAATCCATAATTAATCCTTAATTAATCATAATTAACTCTTAATTAATCCTAGATTAATTCTTAATTAATCTCATATTAATCTTTAATTAATCCAAGATTAGTACTTAATTAATCATGAATACTCCTTAATTAATCTCAGATTAATTCTCAATTAAACCAAGATTTATTCTTAATTAAACCAAAATTAATCCATAATCAAAACCAAGATTAGTCCTTAATTAAACCAAGATTAATCCTTAGTTAAACTAAGATTAGGATTAACCTCACTTTATAATTATTCATTAAGTGTAAGTGTTTACCATGAGTAAACACAACACCATTCTTAAATATTCAGACACTTTACTAACTTAATCAAGGACTCATTCATGATCTATCTCAACATCTGTCTAGACTCACCTAAAGAACAGTCTTGAAACTGGCTTGGACAAGACTTGAGTTCCACTTGAACAAGGCTGAATGGACCAAGAGACTGAATGGACAGGACTGGATACTTCAAGCTTTACTCTACCTCTGACCTGAAACAGAGTGGTATGATCACAAGATCAGTTCAGTTCATGCCTTAACACCTTAGATCAGATCAGTTCAAGCTTGGTTCTGCTCAGACTATACAAGTTCAGCTCGGATCTAGTCAGTCTACCAAAGTTCAGGACAATATCAGACTGAGTTCAAATCGGTTTACTCAAGGCCAGATCAAAACATCATAGCTGGTGATTCTAAGAGGTTGATTCAAACCGAAATTAATCAAAATCTGAACTATATCACCACTTAGAGAACTGATCCGACCAAGTTCTTATGTAAACATCAACTAGCTCTGAACAAGACATGACTGAGGTAAGAGACCAAAGCTTACCAAGATGAACCAAAGGACTAGATGCCCTCAGCTGTTCCTCTTCTCCAAGTTAAGCTTGTGGCTGGACTGATCAAAGAGAAAGATCAAGGTCTGATCATGATCTGAACTCAACTAGGTCTAGGGTTTTATTTAAAAATCTCACCTTCTGATATTTCTCAAGGTAACAAACTGAGCTAAGGTTGAAGATTAGGTCACCACCAAATTTTTTCTTGATTTATTTTCTTAATTTTTCTCACTAATTTTTCTGTTCTTTTTTCTCTCTGAAATTCTCTAGGTTTTTCTGTAGGTTTCAGAACGTGGGAAGCAGCTGGAGGAGGGTTAAATACAAGCTGTGGTTGCTTCACCTGAGGGTTTAGCTCATAACAAAGCTTGGCTAAGAGCAGACAGTTGGCAACCTGCTTCATCATCTGCAGCACACTGTCCTATCCTTCCCATGTAGCAGTCTCCAGCCAATCAAAATTAATCAAAGAGTAAGGAAACAAGCACACAGGCAGCTTGTGATTGTCATGTGCCAGATACTGAAGAAGCTAGGTAAGCAGACAGGTGCAAGTCATGTGATTAAATACTGAGCAAACAGGCTGGTGGAAGACATGAGTCTGGTCCAAAATTAATTAGGCAGCTGGTCGATCATTTAAATAATTTTTCAACAAAATATTCTTTGTCTTTGGCTCTCGTCTTTCTCTCAGAAAATCTCATCTAGCTTAATAAAAATCCGACCAAAATATTTAAGACTCGGCCAAACTATCAAGTAAAGGTCTTTCGACCACAAGACAGTCCCGTCGAGAAATTAATCTATCGGGTCGATTTTTATTTTTATTACTCATGGTCAAACCAACTAAAAACTGGTCGAGCGAGATTTTTCTCGACCAAAAATTTATTGGCTCGTGAGGGTTATTACACTCTTCCCCCCTTAAAAGAATTCGTCCCCGAATTCTCAAAATACAAGTGTACACCCTTTACTGGACGACTGGGTTATCTGAGAAGAGTTCTGGGTAATCAGCTCAGACTTATCTTCATCCTACCATGTTATAACAACTCTCTGTCGCTTTCCCCAAAATACTTCAAGTTGCGAAATTTCCCTATTCTTCAATTTCCTGATACGACGCTCGCCTATCCGCAAAGGAACTTCAGGATAGGTGAGGTTAGGTTGCAAGTCCTCTGGTCGCTGCGGCTCGACCATATTTGGATCTGGTATATGCTTACGCAGCATTGATACATGAATTACTGGATGCATAAGCATATCGGGTGGAAGTTCTAGTCTATAGGCTACTTCTCCAACTCTAGCGACAATTCGGTATGGTGCCTTTGCTATTGCAGCGGATTCGGGTTCTAAGGTTATACTAAAGGGGTTACTCCTAGACGGCGGAAATCCCTCTAATGCCTTAAACACGTCCTCAAATTCTCTGACTACTGGTATTTCTTCCATGTTCTGCTCTTTGTCGTCTTCTACTGGTCCAGCAACTAAGGTCACTAAGTATACTTCTTCACCCTTCTCCAAAAGGTTTTCAATTCTCAGTGCTGACACTAATGACGCTCCAACACTTGATACTATGCCATGGTAAGCTAAAGGGGGTTGGGTATCTCTCTCGAAAACAATCTTCCTTCGACCACAATCAAGGTGAGCTCGGTAACTTGACAGCCAATCCATCCCTAAGATTACCTCGTGTTGGGGTCAAAAACGGTTACGACGAATTTAACATTAAAAACGTCCGAGGAAGAAAATAAGAATTTCTCCGAAGAGTACTTTTCGAAATAGATTCTTCCTTACGAAAAAGCTTTACGGAAGAAAGAATCGAGATGTCCGACGAAAGCTCGAAACAGGTCGTTACGCAGCGACCGAGCGATCGTCCCGCTCGGTCGCTACGTAGCGACCAAGCTCAGCCAAGCTCGGTCGCTACGTCGCTACATAGCGACGGAGCTCGAGCCGCTCGGTCGCTACGTAGCGACCGGCGCTCGTCCCACTCGGTCGCTACGTAGCGACCGAGCTCGAGCCAAAGCTCGGTCGCTACGTAGCGACCGAGCGATCGTCGCTACGTAGCGACCGAGCGTAGCGACCGGTCGCTACGTCCCGCTCGGTCGCTACGAAGCGACCGGGCTCGAGCCAAAGTTTGGTCGCTGTGTAAGCGATTGAACCTTTCCGAACATCGATACGACACCAGTTCTTGCATTCTCGTCAAAACCTTCGAATGCTATCTCCCAAAGACCGTAGCAAGCTCAGTCCATGTTTCCCGCCATTCTAATTCGTCGATCAAACTTCGCGGATTAGAAACCGCGGAAAACTCGTAGTAAACGTGTCGAGTCGGAAGACGGCCCAAAGGGACCTAAAACACGACTCGAAGCCCATCCTATGATTTTCCTAACCAAAAGCCCGTAAACCACAGCATGGTTTACGCTTGGCCCACAAGGGAGGATAAATGTCAAGTTTCCGCGGATAAATACGGAAGTTTTGAAGATAATTGTGAAGATCGGGAAAAATGGAATATCTCCATTTTTATGCTATGACGGCTTAAGGGCAGAAGAGTAAAAGCGTAAACCAACCTTGGAGCTAGTATATAAGGAGTCCTAGGCGAGGAGCAAGAGGGGAAAACTTTTTCAGAGCAAACTTAGCACTTAGAGCAATTTAGGCATTTTTCCGTTTTTGTTATTTCGAGCTGCGACTCAATTAGGTTTAGCCGTCTTAGGGTTACTAGAACTAGGAATCTCGCCGACAGCTCTCGAGCCCAGGCTTATACCTTGTTGTAAACGCTCATACGCAGATTCGGAATAAGATCTACTTTGCTCTCTTTTCGATTTCTTATTTTTATCGTTGTTGTTCTCGTGTTCTGATTGCTTGACGTGTGGTAATTAACAGATATCCGGGTCCTCTGGGAAATTAGGGTTTTCCTAGTTTCCTTATTTAAACGGAAATCGACAGTGTGAATTTCGGTTCCCACACCTCGTACCTCTCTAATGGGACAACTAACAAATGAGCCGGAAAAACCATATCTTGGATAATGATTGGAACTCTTAGAATACAACCTTCAGTTTCAAGAACTTGATCTCCGGAAGTTAGAACAGGAATGGATAAATTCACCTTAGTGAATTCTCCATCGAATTTGGATGCTACTTTGGAAGCTACAAAACTATGTATTGCTCCCAAATCGAAAAGGATGTGGGAGGATATTCCACCCACAAGCAAAGTCGCTGACAATAATTGACTTTCCCATCAATTACTTACTCAACAACTTTTATACTATTTTTTTTATATCACCAATTTACCAATCGTTTAAAAAGTATGCAACACTCAATTGGATAGGAAAACAAACCTGAAATCGGACCCTGAGGTGGTCCGGATTGTCCTGGTAACTCTAAAGCGTAAGCCCTACCAGCAGTGGGTTGACGCTTAGCAGGAGGTAAGGGTAAAGGTGGGTTAACTGGTACAACGGGTTGAGCACTCGAAACAACATGCTGAGCAAGATGAGTGTGTGGACATGATGTCGCGTAATTTCCTCGCTCTCCACACGTGAAACAAGTAATGTGAGATGGTACAGCCGATTGGAACTGTACCACGTTCGGACAATGCCGCCTAACATGTCCCAGCTGGCCACAAGTGAAACAAGTCGGCGTTCTAGGTCTAGGACCTCCAGAATGACCCCCACGAAAAACTCTACCTCTTCGTCCTTGCTGCATAGCAGAATGCGGCTGAGGTTGGAACGGAACAGATGGACGTCTAGGTTGTGCGGAATGGCTAGAAGAAGCTCTCTCAGCAGCAATGGCCTCCTCAACGTTTACATCACGCTCAACAAGATCAGCAAGCCTATGAAACTCTACTGCCTCAAGTCTGCTCCTGATATATGGGTTAAGTCCTCGAAGGAACTTACGGATAATCATCATCTCGTCCTCCCGACCATAGTGAACATACTTCCTGAGACGGGTGAACTCTGCCTCATACTTCCTAACAGATAATCCTCCCTGAACTAGCTCCATGAATTTAATCTCCAATCAATCACGGGCCTCCGGTGGAAAATACTTTCGAATGAGCGCTGTAAGGAAGTCAGCCCAACTCAGATTGAAGTCTCCAAAGTTCCTCTCTACGCATAACCACCTACTGATGGCGTCCTTCTCTAGATAGTAAACAGCCACGTCCTTCTTGAATTCTACCGGACAACGGGTTGCAGCAAAGTTCTGCTCGAGATTGTGCAGCCATGCATCAGCTTCAAAGGGATCAGTACCTCCCGGATAACGCTTCGTTCCCAAGTTCTTCATAATCATGACTATCTTCAGAAAGTCCGGATGAGAAGTGGTAGGTACTGGAGCTGGCTGGGCACGCTGTGCTTCACGCTGTGCATTCGGTGCTTGATGTTGCAAATTCACCATCTCAGCCATCAGTTCTAGAAGTTCTATTATAGCTGGATCAGTTGGCGCTGGTCCAGGTTGTGCTGCCGGAATAGGTGCAGCAGGGGCTGGTGGAAAATGAGCGGCAGGAGATACAGGAGCTGCGGGATGATCTCCATGCACTGGACTATCGTGTACCACATCCACCTCGATGTCCATAAAGTACGGGTCTGGAGATAAAGGAATGTGCTCCGGTGTCTGATCATATGACCCTTCAGATGGGTCAGTCTCAAAGCTAGAGCCTGAAGGTGTAGCCTCAAAGCTAGGAGTCGGAAGTGGTGCCGGAGTAGATGGCGGCGAGGAGTCTGAAGATGATGAAATAGGTATCGGTAGATAATGTCCACCACGATGTGCCTGTCTCGGTGGCATCTGCAACAAAAGATCATGGTAAGTTTCTACCCAGGTCTATCAATTCCTAAAAGAAGGAACAAACCAGCATATCCTAATTATCCTTGCGACACATTTTTGACTCGAAAGTTTTTTTTTGAAACAAGTCCCATTCTAGCATCGTATAACAATGCTCTGATACCACCTTTGTGACACCCCCGATCATAGATAACCGGAAATGACACGGTCGATGTTCCCTGATGGTCGACCCAAGGTTCTCGAAATAAATCCGATCGCCTTAGACCAACAACCAAAGAACACAGACGCTCCTATCGGATATTACTCTAGGCTTTTCAACCCGATAAAGCAATATTCGATAGTTAGTTCGTCCCGGACAAGGACTAATATCATATGAGAACTCGTGATTTATAAACATCTTTTATACATTATTTATTTACTTTAAACATCTTACAAAGTGTTATAGTTTTATCCTATGGCCTATTGCCCAACAACGTTTTAAGTAAATATACATCAAAAGGTACGTTGCAAGGACAACAAAATACTACCGCTGGTTGGCCGTTCCTTCCGTCCAAAAAGTAAAGTGTCTCCCGCCTAAGGGTTACCTGCACACACGAATGAGTCATGAGCAACTAATTTACTCAGTGAATCTAGAATCACAACACAATCAATAACAAACCAAACAGTTATCAAATGCATATACATGATCATGCAAGTACTAGTACTATACTTTAATATCGATCATCATTGTGAATTCTTATTTTAAACATCACTTCCACAACACCCGCCCGTTACCATACTCATATAACACAATATATATACTAGACCCGAGAAACCACTAAGGTTAACCGAGACTAGTGAGTTAGCATCGCCATCATTGTCGAATGTCCGGTATGAATAATCCGACACTGCATCGTCATGCAGTACACGGTGTCCAGGGAGCTACCCCATCATCGTGTCTTCATGACCTTGTTCCGTTCGCAGGACCAAGTCACGGTAATGCGGGGGCTTTAGGGATAGTGAATATAACAAGACTTCACATGATTTTACTTCCATAATTATTCCAAAATTAATCCATAATTAATCCTTAATTAATCATAATTAACTCTTAATTAATCCTAGATTAATTCTTAATTAATCTCATATTAATCTTTAATTAATCCAAGATTAGTACTTAATTAATCATGATTACTCCTTAATTAATCTCAGATTAATTCTCAATTAAACCAAGATTTATTCTTAATTAAACCAAGATTAATCAATAATCAAAACCAAGATTAGTCCTTAATTAAACCAAGATTAATCCTTAGTTAAACTAAGATTAGGATTAACCTCACTTTATAATTATTCATTAAGTGTAAGTGTTTACCATGAGTAAACACAACACCATTCTTAAATATTCAGACACTTTACTAACTTAATCAAGGACTCATTCATGATCTATCTCAACATCTGTCTAGACTCACCTAAAGAACAGTCTTGAAACTGGCTTGGACAAGACTTGAGTTCCACTTGAACAAGGCTGAATGGACCAAGAGACTGAATGGACAGGACTGGATACTTCAAGCTTTACTCTACCTCTGACCTGAAACAGAGTGGTATGATCACAAGATCAGTTCGGTTCATGCCTTAACACCTTAGATCAGATCAGTTCAAGCTTGGTTCTGCTCAGACTATACAAGTTCAGCTCGGTTCTAGTCAGTCTACCAAAGTTCAGGACAAGATCAGACTGAGTTCAAATCGGTTTACTCAAGGCCAGATCAAAACATCATAGCTGGTGATTCTAAGAGGTTGATTCAAACCGAAATTAATCAAAATCTGAACTATATCACCACTTAGAGAACTGATCCGACCAAGTTCTTATGTAAACATCAACTAGCTCTGAACAAGACATGACTGAGGTAAGAGACCAAAGCTTACCAAGATGAACCAAAGGACTAGATGCCCTCAGCTGTTCCTCTTCTCCAAGTTAAGCTTGTGGCTGGACTGATCAAAGAGAAAGATCAAGGTCTGATCATGATCTGAACTCAACTAGGTGTAGGGTTTTATTTCAAAATCTCACCTTCTGATATTTCTCAAGGTAACAAACTGAGCTAAGGTTGAAGATTAGGTCACCACCAATTTTTTTCTTGATTTATTTTCTTAATTTTTCTCACTAATTTTTCTGTTCTTTTTTCTCTCTGAAATTCTCTAGGTTTTTCTGTAGGTTTCAGAACGTGGGAAGCAGCTGGAGGAGGGTTAAATACAAGCTGTGGTTGCTTCACCTGAGGGTTTAGCTCATAACAAAGCTTGGCTAAGAGCAGACAGTTGGCAACCTGCTTCATCATCTGCAGCACACTGTCCTTTCCTTCCCATGTAGCAGTCTCCAGCCAATCAAAATTAATCAAAGAGTAAGGAAACAAGCACACAGGCAGCTTGTGATTGTCATGTGCCAGATACTGAAGAATCTAGGTAAGCAGACAGGTGCAAGTCATGTGATTAAATACTGAGCAAACAGGCTGGTGGAAGACATGAGTCTGGTCCAAAATTAATTAGGCAGCTGGTCGATCATTTAAATAATTTTTCAACAAAATATTCTTTGTCTTTGGCTCTCGTCTTGCTCTCAGAAAATCTCATCTAGCTTAATAAAAATCCGACCAAAATATTTAAGACTCGGCCAAACTATCAAGGGAAGGTCTTTCGACCACAAGACAGTCCCGTCGAGAAATTAATCTATCGGGTCGATTTTTATTTTTATTACTCATGGTCGAACCAACAAAAAACTGGTCGAGCGGGATTTTTCTCTACCAAAAATTTATTGGCTCGTGAGGTTTATTACAGTGTGTGTCCGTCTGTGTCCGTTAGCACATACAGGACGTCCGTGGCTGTCCATCAGTACACATATCAGCACGTTGGTCCTTGGACTCAGCACGCTGACCCTTCCCGTCGACTGTTCGGGTGATTTTGGCCCACGTGGGCTGTCTGTTCAGTACACACAGGACGTCCGTGGGTGTCCACCAGCACACATAGGACGTCTGTGGCTGTCCGTGTGTGTCCATCTGTGTCCGTCAGCACACATATGACGTTTGTGGCTGTCCATCAGTACACATATCAGCACGTTGGTCCTTGGACTCAGCACGCTGGCCCTTCCCGTGGACTGTTTGGGTGATTTTGGCCCACGTGGGCTGTCTGTTCAGTACACACAGGACGTCCGTGGGTGTCCGCCAGCACACAGAGGACGTCTGTGGCTGTCCGTCAGCACACACAGGATGTCCGTGGTTGTCCGTGTGTGTCCGTGTGTGTCCATCAGCACACACAAGACGTCTGTGGCTGTACATCAGTACACATATCAGCACGCTGGTCCTTGGACTCAGCACGCTGGCCCTTCCCATGGACTGTTCGGGTGATTTTGGCCCACGTGGGCTGTCTGTTCATTACACACAGGACGTCCGTGGGTGTCCGTCAGCACACACAGGACGTCCGTGTGTGTCCGTCAGCACACACAGGACATTCGTGGCTGTCCGTGTTTGTCCGTGTGTGTTCGTCAGCACATACAGGACGTCCGTGGCTATCCATCAGTACACATATCAGCACGTTGGCACGGGTCGGGATAATCGGACGGTACGGACTGATGGCCGTTATGCGGTTCAGTCTTGGCTCGGCTGGACGGTTCCGGCCGGGTCTTCTCTTATATATGATTGTACCTGAAACAAATATGAACTTCTGTGAGTTTTATGGATTTATATGAAGAACATAAAGTAAACTATATGACAAATGATGAACTGAAGCAAATATGTATTTTTATGATTCAAAACTAAATGACATGGAAATTGAAAACAAATCAAATAAGAAGGATAGAAAGGTGGATGATGGGATCTTTGTTTCTGGACGTGTGTCTCTCTCAACAAGGATCAGTGGTTGGTTAGATGACTGAAGATGGAATCCGGCTTGCTTGATATGTATCTCTTCCAAGCTGGATCGATGGATGGAGTGGATAGATGGATATGGATTGACTCTCTCAATCAATGGACGAACAGATGGTCTTGAATCACACAAGGCTCTCTGGACGTGGCTTCTTTAGGACTTAGTGAATCACACACAAAGAACTAGAGAAATAACAACAAAGAATACACAACTTTGTTTAAAAGAAAACGATTTCTTATTACTTTAAAAATGATCAAGGGTACTTTACAATGAACTATGACCTGAGCTTATATAGGCTCGACACTGGGACTACTATAACGTTCCTATGACTCAAAAGGAAACAAAGTACACGAAAATTAAGTAGAAAAATCATAAGCTAGGCTCCTTGAAGATATCTAGCCGTTAGGCTTGATTTGAGCCTCTCCAAAAGGAAACTTGATTGAGCCTTGTATCTAGACAGCTTCTGGATATGCCCATGATCTGGAAGCCTTCCTGAAATACTCCTTAGTCCACATATGAAAGAATATGGCCGTTGGTCTTCAAAGAGTTGTAGTGAAAACACATTTACTCCTCCTAGTGTGAACATGGCCGAAAAAGGAAAGTTGTTGGCCACGAAGATTCGCCTGTTCCTCTGCATGCTGGTCCATCTAAACTCTTCTGGAATGTCTTCTGGAATTCTTGGATCGTGTAGGTTATGTCTTGGTTGCCTGATCTCGATTTGGAAATGGTTGGACCAACTGATTATGCAATCTTTCCATAATCGGCTCCTTATAACCGGGTTTGGGAAAATGGTTATATCTTCAACTTCACTGAGCCTTTTCTCCTGATTCTTGGCTTGTCGGATCCACAAAAGATCCCTCTTGAGATCCATAATTGAATTTGGCCCGGGCCTGTAAGACCCGATCCCGGCCGCCTAGGCCGCGGTCGATGCCTCGCGTCGCTCGGTCCACTTCCTTGCCGAACCTCTTAATTTTTGCCCTTTATTTATAATATCGCCTAAAGGCGAGGGCTAACTTAAACCTTAGCTAAAGACTTACCTAGTCATTAATAGCCTAGATCCTTTCAACAGATACGCAGCGGAATATTCTCTAGTTAACCATTGGTCTAAAACCAATCTAACACTTGTCTGGTCGAATCACCTTAGCCTTGGTCAGTTTACTCAACTACCAATTAGCTTAAAGGTCAATCCTAAACCCAAACCAAGCCATACGATTCTGAGGTTCCATTCCCCTAAACCATTCTATCTAGATCTACATAAGTAAATGCTAGATCATACCTTTGCCACATCTATGGAGCTTATTAGCTCATCGGTCCTCCATTGACTCGAACTAATCATTCAACTCATTGAGTCTCTTATTGGTCTTTATCTTTGTCCCTGCATCAAACAGCTCCCCTAGGTACTTAGTCATTCAACCAACCATCCCCACAGACATAAGTAACCTTTGAGACGTCTTTGAAAGGATAAGGATTTGCATCTGGCCTTTTCGGCTCATGCACAATCCGAAATCCTTTTGCCTTATAGGCAATAGTACCAAGTCCATCTTCTGGACTGACAAAGCTCATGAGATTCTAAGTCAATCAACCAACCATCCTCACATGACTTGGAACTGATGAGTCATCATCTGGCCTGACCGGCCTTGGGACTTAACCCAGACAATAAATATGATTTGTTCATACAACCCAATGCATTCATTAATCAGGTTAGGACCGACAACTTGAGCCATCATCCAGAGGTCAGGTCGTCCATACTCAACCATGATCAGATCTTACACGGCCTTCCTTGAACAATCACACTTAGGCTCAGTATCTATGGTATACGACACATAGTACTAGCCATACTCTTCGTCATGACTCTTAGCCAATCTCGAAGTTATCAACACCAAGGTTGATATCTAGAAGCATCACACCAATACTCTTACTCCAGCAACGTGACCATCCATACTAGTGCTTGGCCATCGAATCATCGTCATGAAACATGATCCGACCACAAGACTTTATAAGCCATCGCCTACTTGGCAGGTATTGACATAACCGGCCTTCCATTGCCAACATGTGGGTCTACTCCCTACATAAGGCATATGGCGCCTATCCTACTCACCAACCCAAAGTTGATTGTAAGATATCCTACTTAGCCTTTGCGGCCAGAACCATCCAACCATAGCCGGATCGTCCATAGTCCCGTCTAACCGTCTAGTTAAGATCTAGGTGCGATCGACCAGTTATAAGTCCGGCCCAATGGCTCATGGTCCTTCTCATCTGATCCGACCCAAAGCCTGGATCCATACCACAGAGTAAGGCCCAAGACCAAACCGGATTGGCTTGCAACCGATCAGAACTTGCGACACAACACTCCGGTTAAACTAACCGTTTGTCCGTTCGACTATTCAGCCGCGGACTGTCCCCTTGGTTCGGTCTAAGCCTTGAACCAATGGCACCGTTTGGAACTCACACCCTTTGGGAACTAGTACCCTTTGGACACACGTGCCTCTTGGCAACTCATGACCCTTGGAAACTCGCACCCATTCAGATGTTCCAACCGTTCGACCTAACCTTCCGTATGGACTGTCTGGTCCGTGCGTGTGTCCGGCCTATGGCCAAAGGACCACGCCTTAACCTACACAAGTCATGAACCATTGTGACTGTTCAGGGAAGGGTTGCAACCGTTCAGAACAGAACAGAACCGCCCCTATCCAATCGGATCACCTGAGGCCGGTTTAGACCATGCACGCGCCTAACTCATCGTTATGGACCGCGACCGCATTACTCAACCAGAACCACGGTTATAACCAATCCCAACACATAAACAAGGCCACGCCAATGTACAGAAGGAGTAGAAGAAGAAATAGATGAAAAGAATAAGAAGAATAGGACACAATCCAAACGCCCATGGCTAAACCGGTTCGGACTGTCCGATTGTCTTAGCCGATGAGTCGGTGGTTACCGCACTGACCCTATCTGACTGAACCACGGCCTTGGAGTCCTTCTCCATACCTTTCTCTATTCCTTGGGTATTCACAACCACACGGCCTCCTCTCTCCTAAACCGTTCTCCTTGCCGGAGATACAAAACCACCACGACCGGCCCTTTTCCGGCCGATCTCTTGGCCGAGACTCTCTCTCTCTCTTTCTCTACGTTTTTCTCTGAGTATTGTACTCTGGAATTGGATAATGAAATCAACAGGAGAGCCCCCATATTTATAGAAAACGAGGGGGTAAGTCTTGCCCCACGAACAGGCACGACTTGCTAGCGAATGGGAACCATCGGCCAAGGGTTGTGCCCTCTCGGCCACTTGCATCCCTTCGCCCTTTCTGATTGGGTTTGGGGTCGGTCATAAGCCCAACCCACGCCCCAAGCCTCCTGGACTTAGCCCACGGCCTTGTCGAAGGACCCAACAGCCCATGGCCTCATGGCCGGACCTCACAGCCCGCCACTGACCCGGACCCGGACCATCGGCCTAAAACCCGAACAGTCCGTCTAGCTGAGATGAGCTGACTCCCAGCTGCCTCAGCTGAGTGAGCTAGTAGTCCAGCTAGTGGAGCTGACTTAGTAGTGGCTGAGCTGGAGTGAACTCAACCTAGCTTCGTTAAGCTGGTCGAGCTACTTCTCTATCTCGTCCAGCTACCGTCTTACTCGTCTTAGCTGTCTCTTTGCTCTTATAAGGTTAAGTCTAAGTTTCCTTATGTACTTAACCTTCTTTCTTGACCATGGAACGCTTGCCTTGATGTCCTAAGACTGGCTGGTACGTTTCCTCGAACCATGGCCGTCCCGACAATCCTTTCCAGGATTGGGGGCGTGACAAGTCTCCCCCACTTGTAATGGATTCGTCCTCGAATCCGGTGATGATTATACCTTGTCCCAAGACAAAATATTCCAACCGAACTTATTCTTGTCTTGATCAGAGAATAGAACAAGCTTGATTCAAAACAAACAAATGACCACTTGGATGATCAAATTCCTTTGACCATCGTTGTACAAGTCTCCCCCACTTGATAAGGATTTAACCACAAAAATCCTATCAAGTGGTCCTTTCTGGTTTTGCTGATGGCACCCTTACTACTTCGACCACTGTCGAGGGTCCATGAAGCACCCATTCAAGTGATACTTGAAAATCCATCCAAAGACATTCCTTGTGTCACTGGCCGAACTCTCCAGGTTGCGGTCCTAGTATCCAACAAGTCTATGTCTTTCCTTTGAATAGCATTTTTTCAGATTTTATTCTTTCTCTGATCATAGTCCAAGACTAGATCATAATCAGTCCCTAGGAACATGCTGCATACTCGAGCCTTAGTAGGTTTGGCCAATCCCCACACCACTCGATGTACCAGTCAAGTCCTCACAAACTTTTTCCAATCTTTAGGCTGCTCGTCCTACAACGAGTCCTAACAGATTGTTATGGTTCTTTTGTACTTCATGGACAATAAGGTTCATGACCTCAGCCACAACGTACTGGATCATCCCCTTAACTGACCACAACCTTTTCAGGCTTGGCCACATTGCGATCTTAGTCCCTCCAGACTAAAAACGCCTCAGACTTGACTTCTGTCCTTCACTGGACTTTGTCATAATTCGATCCTGGTCCTTCCTTGGACTCGATCGTACTCTGGTCCTGGTCCACTCAGGGACTCGACCGTTTCACCCCAACCATAGGTCCATCTCCGAATAGGTCGTGGCCTGATCCTCGTCCTTTACTGGACTTGATCATTCTCAACCTTAGGTCAAACCCCGACTTGGTTGTACTGCGACCATGGTCCTCTCTCGGACGTGGTCAACTTCGGCTCTGCCATCTCGGCCGGAGCCGACAGAAACAGACTCTAGGACAGTGGTGCTGTCCCTGGTTCTAGTTCAATCATAAATGGATCCGACCTACCAGAGGGGACACTCTGTAGCGAACGGAACACATCTGGGAACTCGGACACCAACGGGTCCTCAAACAGATCTTTCAGATCAACAGAATTTGCCGCACTCCATAGTGGTAATTGTGGTAAAAAAAAATACTTCACAATCCCGTCTAAGCATCCGATCCACACGGAATGCTGACACCACTACTTTCCTTAAAGCCGGACTCACACAATGGATCTCGATACCAACGCCCATACAGATCAACAGAATTGCCGTGCTCCGTAGTGGTAGTTGTGGTCAATAATACTTCACAACCCTGTCTAAGCATCCGATTCACTTGGACTGCTGACACCCCTACTTTCCTTAGAGCCGGACTCAGACTCAGACTTTGGTACTGGATCGGGTGAGGTCCAGTCTCCAATTGCACACGGAGTTTGTGGCAATCGAGAGTGGCCCGATACTTTCCCAAACAGATTCATGCCTAGGATCATCTCGTGATTCTATAGGCGCGTGGATATTTTTCTCGATCAGATCTACAGGCAGATTTCTCTCCTGGATCATCACCGGGATATTTTTCATGAGCCCTAGTGAATGCATAATTTGCCCACCGGCTGCCCTCACTAGTCTCGAATCATCCCCAGAACTCAGACAGAACAGACTCTTTCCGACCAGTCCCGGACTCACAAAACTATGTGTAGCCTCTGTGTCAAAAAGTATGTGTGTTTCCACACCACAAATCCACTTGTGGAAAATATCTCAGTTCATGACCACACCACAAGGAACGTCCCATAACATCCCTCATGAGATCTGCAATCACTTAATACTTCCACTACCATTACTTTCCTAGTTGAGTAAGATCTCGGTTTGACCACACACTTGGAAAACGTCCCATACCATTCTCCAAGGCGTCTTACTTTTGCGAATGCTCACACCATTCACAAGAGCAATTTTAATATACCTCAATCCCATCATACTATGGTAGCTAAGATCATGTTCTTCCATTGATTGGAATGAACACCCTGGGTTTCCTCATTCTTTCTTTGGACGGATTCAGATTGGAATTGATTCATTCCATCCAACTAGATCTAAAGAAACCTACCTCGACTTATACTGAGTCCTAGCTGATCCATCTGATCACAAGTCCACTCGTGTACTGGTCATGTAGTGTCTCCTTTGAGTCAGATTTAACATTGCTTATGCTTTACTTATTATGAACAGCCATCAAGGGATAACACTTAGCTTCAGTAGAATGCTGAACGTTTATTTCAACCAAAGCCACTCTCTGGTCCATGTTACTTCCCTTGTTCAGGTCATCCATAAACAAGTCTTGCATTGCTTCCATCCCTTCCAACCCGTCTATTACTTCTAAATACTAGATCGACCAACCTTTCTGTTTTTAGGTTCTTGCCCTTGGAAAATGTATCTTGGCTAAGCCAGTTCATCTTAGAATTCCCACATTCCCAAGCATGATACCCTAGCTTACCTCAACTCTTTCTTGGCTCACCCCAACTAAGGTTTCATAGTCATCATAGTTTTGGAAATAATTTCGGTATATGGAACACAACATCTTAGAGCGTTGTCCTAAACAGGATCAAGCATGCTCTGATACCAACTTGTAAGACCCGATCCCGGCCGCCTAGGCCGCGGTCGATGCCTCACGTCGCTCGGTCCACTTCCTGGCCGAACCTCTTAATTTTTGCCCTTTATTTATAATATCGCCTAAAGGCGAGGGCTAACTTAAACCTTAGCTAAAGACTTACCTAGTCATTAATAGCCTAGATCCTTTCAACAGATACGCAGCGGAATATTCTCTAGTTAACCATTGGTCTAAAACCAATCTAACACTTGTCTGGTCGAATCACCTTAGCCTTGGTCAGTTTACTCAACTACCAATTAGCTTAAAGGTTAATCCTAAACCCAAACCAAGCCATACGATTCTGAGGTTCCATTCCCCTAAACCATTCTATCTAGATCTACATAAGTAAATGCTAGATCATACCTTTGCCACATCTATGGAGCTTATTAGCTCATCGGTCCTCCATCGACTCGAACTAATCATTCAACTCATTGAGTCTCTTATTGGTCTTTATCTTTGTCCCTGCATCAAACAGCTCCCCTAGGTACTTAGTCATTCAACCAACCATCCCCACAGACATAAGTAACCTTTGAGACGTCTTTGAAAGGATAAGGGTTTGCATCTGGCCTTTTCGGCTCATGCACAATCCGAAATCCTTTTGCCTTATAGGCAATAGTACCAAGTCCATCTTCTGGACTGACAAAGCTCATGAGATTCTAAGTCAATCAACCAACCATCCTCACATGACTTGGAACTGATGAGTCATCATCTGGCCTGACCGGCCTTGGGACTTAACCCAGACAATAGATATGATTTGTTCATTCCAACCAATGCATTCATTAATCAGGTTAGGACCGACAACTTGAGCCATCATCCAGAGGTCAGGTCGTCCGTACTCAACCATGATCAGATCTTACACGGCCTTCCTTGAACAATCACACTTAGGCTCAGTATCTATGGTCTACGACACATAGTACTAGCCATACTCTTCGTCATGACTCTTAGCCAATCTCGAAGTTATCAACACCAAGGTTGATATCTAGAAGCATCACACCAATACTCTTACTCCAGCAACGTGACCATCCATACTAGTGCTCGGCCATCGAATCATCGTCATGAAACATGATCCGACCACAAGACTTTATAAGCCATCGCCTACTTGGCAGGTATTGACATAACCGGCCTTCCATTGCCAACATGTGGGTCTACTCCCTACATAAGGCATATGGCGCCTATCCTACTCACCAACCCAAAGTTGGTTTTAAGATATCCTACTTAGCCTTTGCGGCCAGAACCATCCAACCATAGCCGGATCGTCCATAGTCCCCTCTAACCGTCTAGTTAAGATCTAGGTGCGATCGACCAGTTATAAGTCCGGCCCAATGGCTCATGGTCCTTCTCATCTGATCCGACCCAAAGCCTGGATCCATACCACAGAGTAAGGCCCAAGACCAAACCGGATTGGCTTGCAACCGATCAGAACTTGCGACACAACACTCCGGTTAAACTAACCGTCCGTCCGTTCGACTATTCAGCCGCGGACTGTCCCCTTGGTTCGGTCTAAGCCTTGAACCAATGGCACCGTATGGAACTCACACCCTTTGGGAACTAGTACCCTTTGGACACACGTGCCTCTTGGCAACTCATGACCCTTGGCAACTCGCACCCATTCAGATGTTCCAACCGTTCGACCTAACCGTCCGTATGGACTGTCTGGTCCGTGCGTGTGTCCGGCCTATGGCCAAAGGACCACGCCTTAACCTACACAAGTCATGAACCATTGTGACTGTTCAGGGAAGGGTTGCAACCGTTCAGAACAGAACAGAACAGAACCGCCCCTATCCAATCGGATCACCTGAGGCCGGTTTAGACCATGCACGCACCAAACTCATCGGTTATGGACCGCGACCGCATTACTCAACCTGAACCACGGTTATAACCAATCCCAACACATCAACAAGGCCACGCCAATGTACAGAATGAGTAGAAGAAGAAATAGATGAAAAGAATAAGAAGAATAGGACACAATCCAAACGCCCATGGCTAGACCGGTTCGGACTGTCCGATTGTCTTAGCCGATGAGTCGGTGGTTACCCCACTGACCCTATCTGACTGAACCACGGCTTTGGAGTCCTTCTCCAGACCTTTCTCTATTTCTTGGGTATTCACAACCACACGGCCTCCTCTCTCCTAAACCGTTCTCCTTGCCGGAGATACAAAACCACCACGACCGGCCCTTTTCCGGCCGATCTCTTGGCCGAGACTCTCTCTCTCTGTTTCTCTACGTTTTTCTCTGAGTATTGTACTCTGGAATTGGATAATGAAATCAACAGGAGATCCCCCATATTTATAGAAAACGAGGGGGTAAGTCTTGCCCCATGAACAGGCACGACTTGCTAGCGAATGGGCACCATCGGTTAAGGGTTGTGCCCTCTCGGCCACTTGCATCCCTTCGCCCTTTCTGATTGGGTTTGGGGTCGGTCATAAGCCCAACCCACGCCCCAAGCCTCCTGGACTTAGCCCACGGCCTTTTCCAAGGACCCAACAGCCCATGGCCTCATGGCCAGACCTCACAGCCCGCCACTGACCCGGACCCGGACCATCGGCCTAAAACCCAAATAGTCCGTCTAGCTGATATGAGCTGACTCCCAGCTGCCTCAGCTGAGTGAGCTAGTAGTCCAGCTAGTGGAGCTGACTTAGTAGTGGCTGAGCTGGAGTTAACTCAACCTAGCTTCGTTAAGCTGGTCGAGCTACTTCTCTATCTCGTCCAGCTACCGTCTTACTCGTCTTAGCTGTCTCTTTGCTCTTATAAGGTTAAGTCTAAGTTTCCTTATGTACTTAACCTTCTTTCTTGACCATGGAACGCTTGCCTTGATGTCCTAAGACTGGCTGGTACGTTTCCTCGAACCATGGCCGTCCCGACAATCCTTTCCAGGATTGGGGGCGTGACAGGGCCGCTTCTTGGTTTGGCTGAATTTCTCTTCTAAGTGCCGATACTCGCAAACACCTTCCAGACCTGTCTGAAGAATCCGATCCCATGTATACCAAGCCCCAAGACAAGCGGTTATGTCAGATTTAGTGTTGGAAATCAGCTTTGGTTACTTCATACGGTCAAGGCAAGTGTGTAGTTGATAGGTTGATCTGCTTTAGCATCTATAGTGCTATCTGCAATCAGTAAATCTAAAATGGTGCTAAAGATTGGTTAGATATTCAAGTTTAAATCAATATAAGATCATAGTCCCATTTTCAATAGCTAAGCATAATTTATTAAAATTCCTTTTATATAAGAATAAAATAAATTATATCAGTAAATCTCCCCCCAGACTTAAATTACACTATCCCAGTGTAACTCAGTCGGAGTTATGATGGAATAATTTATAAGTACGAAATGTAACAAGTAAGGAAGATACATCTGACCGGATTAGATATCGATCGATGTGAAAATATTGCATTGATCGTCGTGTGTTTGTCTATGTCGAGCGATGTAGACGTCTCGTCGGCGGTCGATATTCAGGTCTTCCTACTTGGGTCTCCTAAATCTGAAAGAAATAAAACGAAAGTAAATAAATGCTAGCTAATAAAACCAAAATAAAATACCTAATAGTGGGTTGTCTCCCACTCAGCGCTTGATTATAGTCATTTAGCTTGACTGTGGTAGTGATTGGCTATTTGGTGGATAAACAGCTGCTTAATGGAAAACAAGCATCCACGTCATCTCTGCACATTCTGGACCAAGATGCAATGAAACGTCTTGTGGCCTCATCATTTCTTGTCCACTTGTCATCCATCTTCTTAAGTACATTGGAGATGTTCTGTAGCCTATCTTGAACGTTGTCAATGCTGACCTGGTGCCAGCCTATGTTGTCATAGGCGTATGATGAAAGTTCTGTCAGTTCCTCGTGCATTGTCGTTTATCCTAGTGTTGATGTATGAGACTTCCCATTCATCCTTGTGTTCTGCTGAACATTGAGGTTCTGCAGGGATCTGGGCTGTCGGAAGACTGACGTCGATCGATGGTGCATGTGGTGCGTCGATCGATGCTGAGATCGTGGCTTCCTTCTCAAGTTGCTGTCGTAAACTCTCAATTTCTGTCCTCATTTCTACCATACTTCTGGAAAGCTCATTGTAGCCTATATCCAAAGGTTGATGTGTATCTTTTACCAATGATTTGAGCTCCTCTCCCAGTTTTTCCTGAGCTCCACAAATACCAGTCACCATCTTATTGATTTCATGTTTGGTGTAGAGTTCTGGTGCCAGTCTTGTGAGTGTGAAGGAAGTGGCTTGTTCTGGAAGACAGATGTGGCTCTCTTCAAAAAGAGATGCTCTTTCCTGTAATTTCCTGATGGCGTCCTTTGTGACAGGTATCACCTCACCAGCTACGCCTCGTGCGTGTCAACACTCATCTTTGTAGACTCCATACTCGTCCCTTCGTTCCCAAGTGAACTTTCTGGCTCCGTACATGTCAAAAGCGCGGTATCCAAATTCATAACGTCTGTCGATCGACGTCTGGTCATCCTTATCAGTCGACGTTGGTGTTATCGTATCGATCGATGTCTGAGTTGTCCCGTCGATCGGTGCTTGGCCTTTTGGTTGGCATGATAGAATATAGATTGATTTCTGTTGCGGCGACTCCTACGTGTTTGTTTGGATTGGTTTGAATGACGTCTGGAGTGCCACGTTTCTGTGAGAATAGGTTGTCAGGTCCATTGGCCACTTGAAGGATATCTGCTATGTCCTCTCTGGACACTTGTAAGATCCTTCCATCTATTGCACGTGCGTTTGCCATCTGGGTCCCTGAAAATACCAAATGCATCAGGTGTTAGAAAACCGTAATCAATGTTTGCATTATCATTCAATTTAGAAATAGAAAGATTAGGTTTAAGAGTAGTATCGATCAATGTTGTTACAGATGCATCGATCGAGGGCAGAATAATTTCTGCAGAACTTGTGTTCTTGAGATGATTGCTCTTCATGAATTTTCCTGTTGATGTAGACGGAAGAGTGTTCATCTTTTCTGCTTGTGTGTCTGCTCTGGTGTGTGGAGGTGGTTTCAGGGGTGCAAAACGTTTTAAATAGGTATCTATAAATCTAGTTGGAGAGGGAATCTTCTCCTGCTCCTGGATTTTTGCTCCGGCGCAAATATCTATCGATGTTCCTATATGGGTGTTGATCGATGTGAGCGGTTGTTTTTGCTGGACGAGGGTGGGTATCGACCGATGTGGAGTGCACTTCCTCCAACGATGTTGGAAACGTGTTGATGAACTTATGTGTTTCAAATCTTTCATCCTGCAAAGACATTTCTATTGCACGTTCCTTCCAATAATCCTCATCGTATTCTTCTGTATGTTCCTCGTTAGGTGAAGTAATTACAGTGTCAACTGCAAAACTTTGGAAAACCACTGTCTGCCCAACTGCCTATGGAAATCATCACGTCTCTTCTTGGAGGTTGCAAACTGTGTGGATAACAATGATTATAAAGCGAAAACGTCAACCGGCTGATCAACGTCGAGCGACGTTGTTGCGGTAATCGGTCAACCGTTGACTCATTGGAATCGATCGATGGAAAGGTGTGGGTTTTTCGATCGATTCCGAGTAGTCTGTTTCGTACTCTGTTTCGTACTCTGATTCGTACTCTGCTCCACATGGCATACGCCAATGAAGCCAAGTTCTTTCCCGTAATCCACATAATTAATAATTTTCTCTTAGGTCGGGATAGGGTCGTAGTGGATGTTGGGGTCTATCAGCATCAGACACAATTTTGTTTGTTCATGTCACATACAGCTCCTACTGTAGCTAGGAAACTCGTCCCTTCGTTCCCAAGTGAACTTTCTGGCTCCGTACATGTCAAAAGCGCGGTATCCAAATTCATAACGTCTGTCGATCGACGTCTGGTCATCCTTATCAGTCGACGTTGGTGTTATCCTGTCGATCGATGTCTGAGTTGTCCCGTCGATCGATGCTTGGCCTTTTGGTTGGCATGATAGATATAGATTGATTTCTGTTGCGGCGACTCCTACGTGTTTGTTTGGATTGGTTTGAATGACGTCTGGAGTGCCACGTTTCTGTGAGAATAGGTTGTCAGGTCCATTGGCCACTTGAAGGATATCTGCTATGTCCTCTCTGGACACTTGTAAGATCCTTCCATCTATTGCACGTGCGTTTGCCATCTGGGTCCCTGAAAATACCAAATGCATCAGGTGTTAGAAAACCGTAATCAATGTTTGCATTATCATTCAATTTAGAAATAGAAAGATTAGGTTTAAGAGTAGTATCGATCAATGTTGTTACAGATGCATCGATCGAGGGCAGAATAATTTCTGCAGAACTTGTGTTCTTGAGATGATTGCTCTTCATGGATTTTCCTGTTGATGTAGACGGAAGAGTGTTCATCTTTTCTGCTTGTGTGTCTGCTCTGGTGTGTGGAGGTGGTTTCAGGGGTGCAAAACGTTTTAAATAGGTATCTATAAACCTAGTTGGAGAGGGAATCTTCTCCTGCTCCTGGATTTTTGCTCCGGCGCAAATATCTATCGATGTTCCTATATGGGTGTTGATCGATGTGAGCGGTTG
>NW_022610278.1:25000-47500 GCF_000309985.2 Brassica rapa | reverse complement strand
GTTGCATTTTCCTTGACACTTTTCGTGCCGGGCTTTGGTGATATCCGGAAGCTATGCGTACGATCCCACCAAAACTGAAGTCTTGGGAATGGATGAACGCATAACCACGGAATCGGCAGGCACAGTAAGAAACCGGCCTACCAAGAGTGATGTTTCATCGTTCTGAGGTCATTCTGTTTCCAGGGTACGACAATGATCCTTCCGCAGGTTCACCTACGGAAATCTTGTTACGACTTCTTCTTCCTCTAAATGATAAGGTTTAGTGGACTTCTCGCAACGCCGCAGACGGCGAACCACCTGTCAAGCCCCCAATCCTGGATAGGATTGTCGGGACGGCCATGGTTCGAGGGAAACATACCAGCCGGTCTTAAGACCTTAAAGGCTAGCGTTTCATGGCCAAGATAGAAGGTTAAGGACGTCAGGATGCTGAGACTTAACCTTATAAGAGAAAGAAGTCAGCTAGGATAAGCTGTATAGAAGCTGGGCGATGCTTACAAGAAGCTCGATCAGCTAGACGTAGCTCGGTCAAGCTCAGCCTAGCTCGTTCCAAGTTAAATCAGCTCAACTAGCTGGACTACTAGCTTACTCAGCTGAGGCAGCAGGGAGTCAGCTCATCTCAGCTCGACGGACTGTTCGAGTTTTGGGCTGATGGTCCGGGTCCGGGTCAGTGCCGGGCCATGAGGTCCGGCCATGTAGTCCATGAGTCGTTGGGCTCTTGTGGGCAGGCCGTGGGCTTGGTTACCAGGTCTTGGCTTGGGTTGGACGTGCCTATAAGGTCTGGAACCTTCTATTTCTGAACAGGTACGATCTGGACCGTTGATTGTAATCGATGGCCAACATCTGTCCCAAAAAGATGCTTCGAAGGGATGTGACTCTTCGCACATGACCTTTGGTTCTCTATATAAAGGGAAGGACTTCCAGGGATTATGAATTCATTCTCATTCAGTCTCATTCTGTATGAGACAAAGGACACACGTCCTAAACAAAGGGATCCCCCAATGAGAAACGAGGATCCAAGCCAAAAGGGCAGAATCCGGGATCAAAACCATAAGGGCACTATCCGGTTCATGGTGAGTATGGCTTTAGCCATATGAGGCCGTGGCTTTTATAAGTCACTAAGGCCAATAGGAAGACCTATTCCTGGACGGAAATAGGTGCCAAGGACCAAGGGTGGTTAGCCGAGAGACGGAATGACCAATTGGTAAGGGCTATAGCGGCTGTGAGTGGTTCTATCTCTGTCTCTTTATATTATTATGTCTATATGATATATATATATATATATATATGGAACGTGATAGTTAACCATATTAACACGTCATAGACCATGGGGTCATGGTTGGTTACGTTGATTGCTAACCATAGCGGATAGGTTGGATCAAAAGGGTACTAGTCGCCAAAGGTTGCGTGTTGCCAAGGGTCATGAGTTACCAAAGGTTGTGAGATACCAAAGAATGCAAGTAACCAAAAGGTACGAGATACCAATGGTTGCAAGTATCAAAGGGTACGAGGACCAAAGGGTACCAATGACGGTGCATCGTGATCCAAGGTTGCGTGTTGCCAAGGATCATGTCGTGATCCAAGAGGTACGAACGTGTCATGATCCAAGAGGTACGAACGTGTCGTGATCCATGAGGTACGAACGTATCATGATCCATCGGATGTGAAAGGTTCGTGACCGAAAGGGTACAAACGGGTTGAGACTGAAAGGGTACGAACGGAACAGGACCGAAAAGGGTACGAGTGGTTCAATGATCACAAGGACACCAAATGCATTATGTTGGGCGTGGACCCACATGATGGAAATAGGTTGTCCTACACCAAAGGTTGTGAGATACCAAAGAATGCAATAACCAAAAGGTACGAGATACCAATGGTTGCAAGTATCAAAAGGTACGAGGACCAAAGGGTACCAAATGACGGTGCATCGTGATCCAAGGTTGCGTGTTGCCAAGGATCATGTCGTGATCCAAGAGGTACGAACGTGTCATGATCCAAGAGGTACGAACGTGTCGTGATCCATGAGGTACAACGTATCATGATCCATCGGATGTGAAAGGTTCGTGACCGAAAGGGTACAAACGGGTTGAGACTGAAAGGGTACGAACGGAACAGGACCGAAAAGGGTACGAGTGGTTCAATGATCACAAGGACACCAAATGCATTATGTTGGCGTGGACCCACATGATGGAAATAGGTTGTCCTACAGGTCAATACATGAGTGTAAAGAAATAGTGAAGGCCTTAAGGCTAAGTGCAATCCGTACAACATGATTGATGTATGAACCATAATCCATGGTCAATGGATGAAGGTTCTGGCCGCAATGGCTAAGTGGGATATCTTACGATCAACCTTTGGTTGGTTAGTAGAATAGGCGCCATATGCCTCATGTAGGGCGTAGACCCACATAATGGGAATGGAAGGCCGGTTATATCAGTACATGCTAAGTGGACGATGGATTATCAAGTCTAGTGGTCGGGTCATGTTTTCATGACGATGGTTCGATGGCCGAACACTAGTATGGATAGTCTGTTGCTGAGTAAGAGTATATGATGTGATGCTTCTAGATATCAACCTTGGTGTTAATAGCTTCGAGATTGGCTAAGAGTCATTACGAAGTATGTGGCTAGTACTATGTGTCGTAGACCATAGATACTGAGCCTAAGTGTGATTGTTCAAGGAAGGCCGTGTAAGATCTGATCATGGTTGAGTATGGACGACCTTACCTCTGATGATGGTTCAAGGTGTCGGTCCTAACCTGATTGATGAATGCATCGGTTGGTATGAACAAATCATATATGTTGTCTGGGTTAAGTCCCAAGGCCGGTCAGGCCAGATGAAGACTCATCAGTTCCAAGTCATGTGAGGATGGTTGGTTGATTGACTTAGGATCTAATGAGCTTTGTCAGTCCAGAAGATGGACTTGGTACTATTGCCTATAAGGCAAAAGATTTCGGATTGTGCATGAGCCGAGAAAGGCCATATGCGAGCCGAGAAAGGCCATATGCAAACCCTCAAAGGTTACTTATGTATGTGGGGATGGTAGGTTTAATGACTAAGTACCTAGGGGAGTTGTTTGATGCAGGAGTCACGATAAGGACCTTAAGTAAGATCATGAGTGATCGGGGTTCAGCTGTCAAGCAAGAGAAATTTGAGTCAATGGAGGACCGATGAGCTAATAAGCTCCATAGATGTGGCAAAGGTATGATCTAGCATTTACTTATGTAGATCTAGATAGAATGGTTTAGGGGAATGGAACCTCAGAATCGTATGGCTTGGTTTGGGTTTAGGATTGACCTTTAAGCTAATTGGTAGTTGAGTAAACTGACCAAGGCTAAGGTGATTCGACCAGACAAGTGTTAGATTAGTTTTAGACCAATGGTTAACTAGAGAATATACCGCTGCGTATCTGTTGAAAGGATCTAAGCTATTAATGACTATGGAAGTATTTAGATAAGGTTTAAGTTAGCCCTCGCCTTTATGCGATATTATAAATAAAGGGCAAAAATTAAGAGTTCGGCCAGGAAGTGGACCGAGCGATGTAAGGCTTCGACCACGGCCTTGTCGGCCGGATCTGGGTATTACAAGTTGGTATCAGAGCATGCTTGATCCTGTTTAGGACAACGCTCTAAGATTATGAGTTTCATACCGAAATTATTTCCAAAACTATGATGACTATGAAACCTTAGTTTGGGTGAGCCAAGAAAGAGTTGAGGAAAGCTAGGGTATCATGCTTGTGAATGTGGGAATTCTAAGATGAACCGGCTTATCCAAGATACATTTTCCAAGGGCAAGAACCTAAAAACATAAAGGTTGGTCGATCTAGTATTTAAAAGTAATAGACGGGTTGGAAGGGATGGAATCAATGCAAGACTTTTTTATGGATGACCTGAAAAAGGGAAGTAACATGGACCAGAGAGTGGCTTGGGTTGAAATAAACGTGCAGCATTCTACTGAAGTAAAGTGTTATCCCTTGATGGTCGTTCATAATAAGTAAAGCATATGCAATATTAAAATCTGACTCAAGGGAGACACTACATGACCAGTACACGAGTGTACTTCTGATCAGATGGATCAGTTAGGACTCGGTATAAGTCAAGGTAGGTTTCCATTGATCGAGTCAGATGGAATGAATCAATTCCAATATGAATCCATCCAAAGAAAGAATGAGGAAACTCAGGGTGTTCGTTCCAATCATTGGAAGAACATGATGTTAAGTATCATAGTATGATGGGGATTGTAGTATATTATAATTGCTGTTGTGAATGGTGTGAGCATTTGCAATAGTAAGACGCTTTGGAGAATGGTATGGGAAGTTTTCCAAATATGTGATCAAACCAAAATCCTACTCATCTAGGTACCTAATGGTAGTGGAAGTATTAAGTGATTGGCGACGTCATGAGGGATGTTATGGGACGTTCTTTGTGGTGTGGTCATGAACTGAGATATTTTCCACAAGTGGATTTGTGGTGTGGAAAAACACATACTTTTCGACACAAAGGCTACACATAGTTTTGTGAGTCCGGGACTGGTCGGAAAGAGTCTGTTCTGTCTGAGTTCTGGGATGATTCGAGACTAGTGAGGGCAGCCGATGGGCAAATAATGCATTCACTAGGGCTCAGGAAAAATATCCTGGTGATGATCCAGTAGAGAAATCTGCCTGTAGATCTGATTGAGAAAAATATCCACGCGCCTACAGAATCATGAGATGATCCTATGCATGAATCTGTTTGGGAAAGTATCAGGCCACTCTCGATTGCCACCAAGTTCGTGTGCAATTGGAGACTGGACCTCACCCGATCCAGTACCAAAGTCTGAGTCTGAGTCCGGCTCTAAGGAAAGAAGGGGTGTCAGCAGTCCAAGTGAATCGGATGCTTAGGCAGGGTTGTGAAGTATTTTTTTACCACAACTACAACTATGGAGCACGGCAATTCTGTTGATCTGTCTGGGATCTCGTTGGTATCCAATGTCTGAGTCCGACTTTAAGGAAAGTAGTGGTGTCAGCATTCCGTGTGGATCGGATGCTTAGAAGGAATTGTGAAGTATTTTTGACCACAATTACCACTATGGAGCGCGGCAAATTCTGTTGATCTGAAAGATCTGTCTGAGGATTCGTTGGTGTCTAAGTTCCCAGATGTGTTCTGCTCGCTACAGGGTGTCCCCCCTAATAGGTCAGATCCATTAATGATTGAACTGGAACCAGGGGCAGTTCTGCTGTCCTAGAGTCTGTTTCTGATGGCTCCTACCGAGATGGCCGAGCTGAAGTCGACCACGTCCGAGAGAGGACCGTGGTCACAGTACAACCAAGTCGGAGATTGACCTAAGGTTGAGAAGAGAATGATCAAGTCCAGTAAGGGATGAGGATCAGGCCACGACCTATTCGGAGATGGACCTATGGTCGGGGTGAAATGGTCGAGTCCCTGAGTGGACCAGGACCGGAATACGATCACGTCCGTAAATGGACCAGGATCGAATTATGACAAAGTCCAGTGAAGGACAGAGGTCAAGTCTGAGGAATTTTTAGTCTGGAGGGACTAAGATCGCAATGTGGCGAAGCCTGAAAAGGTTGTGGCTGGTTAAGGGGATGATCGAGTACGTTGTGGCTGAGGTCATGAACCTTATTGTCCATAAAGGACAAAAGAACCATAACAATCTGTTAGGACTCGTTGTAGGACGAGCAGCCTAAAGATTAGAACAAGTTCGTGAGGACTTGACTGGTACATCGAGTGGCGTGGGGATTTGCCAAATCTACTAAGGCTCGAGTATGCAGCAAGTTCCTAGGGACTTGTTATGATCTAGTCGTGGACTATGATCAGAGATAGAATAAAATCTGAAGAAGATGATATTCAAAAGAAAAGACATAGACTTGTTGGATACTAGGACCGCAACCTGGAGCGTTCGTCTAGTGACGCAAGGAATGTCTTTGGATGGAATTACAAGTATCACTTGAATGAATGCTTGATGGACCCTCCACTGTGGTCGAAGTACACCAGTAAGGGTGCCATAAGCAAAACCAGAAATACCCCTTGATAGGATTGTTTGTGGTTAAATCCTTATCAAGTAAGGGAGACTTGTACAACGATGGTCAAAGGAATTTGATCATCGAAGTGGTTTTTGTTGTTCTGAATCGGGCTTGTTCTATTCCCTGATCAAGACTAGAATAAGTTCGGTTGGAATATTTTGTCTTAAGACAAGGTAAAATCATCACCGGATTCGAGGACGAATCCATTTCAAGTGGTGGAGACTTATCATGCCCCCAATCCTGGATAAGATTGTCGGGACGGCCATGGTTCGAGGGAAACGTACCAGCCGGTCTTAAGACCTTAAGGCTAGCGTTCCATGGCCAAGATAGAAGGTTAAGGACGTGAGGATGCTGAGACTTAACCTTATAAGAGAAAGAAGTCAGCTAGGATAAGTTGTACAGAAGCTGGATGATGCTTACGAGAAGCTCGACCAGCTAGACGTAGCTCGGTCAAGCTCAGCCTAGCTCGTTCAAAGTTAAATCAGCTCAACTAGCTGGACTACTATCTCACTCAGCTGAGGCAGCTGGGAGTCAGCTCATCTCAGCTCGACGGACTGTTTAAGTTTTGGGCCGATGGTTCGGGTCCGAGTCAGTGGCGGGCCATGAGGTCCGGCTATGTAGTCCATGAGTCGTTGGGGTCTTGTGGGCAGGCCGTGGGCTTGGGTACCCGGTCTTGGCTTGGGTTGGACGTGCCTATAAGGTCTGAAACCTTCTATTTCTGAACAGGTATGATCTGGACCGTTGATTGTAATCGATGGCCAAGATCTGTTCCAAAAGGATGCTTCGAAGGGATGTGACTCTTCGCACATGACCTTTAGTTCTCTATATAAAGGGGAGGACGTCCAGGGATTATGAATTCATTCTCATTCAGTCTGAGACAAAGGACATACGTCCTAAACAAAGGGATCCCCCAATGAGAAACGAGGATCCAAGCCGGAAGGGCATAATCCCGGATCAAAGCCATAAGGGCATGATCCGGTTCATGGTGAGTATTGCTTAAGCCATATGAGGCCGTGGCTTTTATAAGTCACTAAGGACAATAGGAAGACCTATTCCTGGAGGGAAATAGGCGCCAAGGACCAAGGGTCCAAGGGTGGTTAGCCGAGAGACGGACTGACCGATCAGTAAGGGCTATAGCGGCTGTGAGTGGTTCTATCTCTGTCTCTTTATATTATTATGTCTATATGATATATATATATATATATATGGAACGTGAAAGTTAACCATATTACCACGTTATAGACCCTGGGGTCATGGTTGGTTACATTGATTGCTAACCATAGCGGATAGGTTGGATCAAAAGGGTACAAGTCGCCAAAGGTTGCGTGTTGCCAAGGGTCATGAGTTACCAAAGGTTGTAAGATACCAAAGGATGCAAGTAACCAAAAGGTACGAGATACCAAGGGTTGCAAGTATCAAAGGGTACGAGGACCAAAGGGTACCAATGACCAAAGGGTGCATCGTGATCCCAAGGATGCAATGTATCGTGATCCAAGATCTGCGATCATGTTGTGATCCAAGAGGTACGAACGTGTTGTGATCCAAGAGGTACGAACGTGTCGTGATCCAAGAGGTACGAACGTTTCATGATCCATCGGATGTGAACGGTTCGTGACCGAAAGGGTATAAACGGGTCGGAACTGAAAGGGTACGAACAGAACGGGACCGAAAAGGGTACGAGTGGTTCGATGGTCACAAGGACACCACATGCATTATGTTGGGCGTGGACCCACATGATGGCAATAGGTTGTCCTACAGGTCAATACATGATTGTAAGGAAATAGCGAAGGCCTTAAGGATAAGGCAATCCGTACAACATGATTGATGTATGAACCATAATCCATGGTCAATGGATGGATGGTTCTGGCCGCAAAGGCTAAGTGGGATATCTTACGATCAACCTTGGGTTGGTGAGTAGGATAGGCGCCATATGCCTCATGGAGGGCGTAGACCCACATGATGGCAATGGAAGGCCGGTTATATCAGTACATGCTAAGTGGACGATGGCTTATCAAGTCTAGTGGTCCTATCATGTTTCATGACGATGGTTCGATGGCCGAACACTAGTATGGATAGTCACGTTGCTGGAGTAAGAGTATTGATGTGATGCTTCTAGATATCAACCTTGGTGTTGATAGCTTCGAGATTGGCTAAGAGTCATGACGAAGTGTGTGGCTAGTACTATGTGTCCGTCAGCACACACATGACGTCCGTGTGTGTCTGTCAGCACACACAGAACGTCTGTGGCTGTCTGTGTGTGTCCGTGTGTGTCCGTCAGCACACAAAGGATGTCCGTGGCTGTCCATCATTACCCATATCATCACGTTGGTCCTTGGAGTCAGCACGCTGACCCTTCCCGTGGACTGTTCGGGTGATTTTGGCCCACGTCAGCTGTATGTTCAGTACACACAGGACGTCTGTGGCTGTCCGTCAGCACACACAGGACGTCCGTGGCTGTCTGTGTGTGTCCGTGTGTGTCCGTGTGTGTCCGTCAGCACACACAGGACGTCCGTGGCTGTCCATGTGTGTCTGTCAGCACACACAGGACGTTCGTGGCTGTCCGTGTGTGTTCGTGTGTGTTCGTCTGCACACACAGGACTTCCGTGGCTGTCCATCAGTACACATATCAGCACGCTGGTCCTTGGACTCAGCACGCTGGCCCTTCCCGTGGACTGTTCGGGTGATTTTGGCCCACATGGGCTGTCTGTTCAGTACACAGAACGTCTGTGGGTGTCTGTCCGCACACACATGATGTCTGTGAGTGTCCGTCAGCACACAAAAGATGTCAGTGGCTGTCCGTGTGTGTCCGTCAGCACACACAGGACGTCCGTGGCTGTCTGTGTGTGTCCCTCAGCACACACAGGACGTTCGTGGCTGTCTGTGTGTGTTAATCAACACACACAGGACGTCTGTGGCTGTCCGTGTGTGTTCGTGTGTGTCCGTCAGCACACACATGACGTCCATGGCTGTCCGTGTGTGACCGTGTGTGTCCGTCAGCACACACAGGACGTCCGTGGCTGTCCATCAGTACACATATCAGCACGTTGGTCCTTGGACTCAGCACGCTGACCCTTCCCGTGGACTGTTCGGGTGATTTTGGCCCATGTGGGCTGATTGTTCAGTACACACAGGACGTCCGTGGGTCTCCGCTAGCACACACAGGACGTCTGTGGCTGTCTGTCAGCACACACAGGACGTCTGTGGCTGTCCATGTGTGTCCGTGTGTGTCCGTCAGCACAGACAGGACGTCCGTGGCTGTCCATCAGTACATATCAGCACGCTGGTCCTTGGACTCAGCACGCTGGCCCTTCCTGTGGACTGTTTTGGTGATTATGGCCCACGTGGGCAGTCTTTTCAGTATACACAGGACGTTTGTGGGTGTCCGCCAGCACACACAAGACGTCTGTGGCTGTCCGTCAGCACACACAGGACGTCTGTGGCTTTCCGTGTGTGTCCGTCTGTGTCCGTCAGCACACACAGGACGTCCGTGGCTGTCCATCAGTACACATATCAGCACGTTGGTCCTTGGACTCAGCACGCTGGCCCGTCCCGTGGACTGTTTGGGTGATTTTGGCCCATGTGGGCTGTCTGCTCAGTACACACATGACATGCGTGGGTGACCGCCAGCACACACAGGACGTACGTGGCTGTTTGTCATCACACACAGAACGTACGTGGGTGTCCGTGTGTGTCTGTGGGTGTCCGCCAGCACACACAGGACGGCCGTGGCTGTCAGTGGCTGTCCATCAGCACACACAGGACATCCGGTTGTGTCTGTCAGCACACACAGAACGTCGGTGTGTGTTCGTGTGTGTGTCTGTCAGCCCACACAGGACGTCCGTGGCTGTCCATAAGTACACATATCAGCATGCTGGTCCATGGACTCAGCACGCTGTCCCATCCCGTGGACTGTTTGGGTGATTTTGGCCCACGTGGGCTGTCTGTTCAGTACACACAGGACGTCCGTGGGTGTCCGCCAGCACACACAGGACGTCTGTAGCTATCCGTGTGTTGTAGGCACGGGTCGGAGGGTCGAACCGACGGACGGACGGACGGACGGATGGCCGTTCCGCAGTTCAGCCTTGCCTCGGATGGATGGTATTGGCCGGTTCGTCTCTTGCTTGTGATCGTACCTGAAACAGATATGAACTTTTAGTGAGTTTTCAATAGGAACAAGAACAGAAACAGGATATGATTTCTTTTGGTTTTTTTATGGATTGGATGAATGAAATCTAAAACAAAAGATAAAGAAAAGAGTAGATTGGCGGATGGGATCTGCTGCTGGACGTATGTCTCTCTCAACAAGATGCCTAGGTCGGTTAGGAAGATAGATATGGATCCGGCTCTTGCTGGACGTATGTCTCTCTCAAGATTCGGACAAGGAATGGAATGGATCGATGGACGCCACAAAGAACAATGGATCGGCTCTTTGATATGTCACATGGCTGCTCTCAATGGTTTCGCACAACTGAAAGACTTAGGGTTTCTTTGCTAAAGCAAAAACGTTTTCGTAAAAGACTTAGCCGAAAAGTTGGCAACTACAAGGGTTTAAATAGGTGTTCCTTACTGGACTTTAAAGATAAAAAGGGCCTAGACAAATGGCCAAAGTCTTAACCAAAATAAAATAAAGAAAACAATAGACCGGTCGCGGTTTGAGATGTCCGGATCAGAACTCATAGTATGCTTGCTTGTTGCCTCATTAAAACCTTTCGGGAAAACCCAGTGGGACAAAACCTCGATAAGGAAAAAGAGTACAACACATACTACTCCTTCTGATGGTCGGCTATATCTCTGAACCGGAAGCAAGTTGGTTGGATGGATTGAGTATGAAGGTGGAAATGGTCAGGCCGGCTTCATTCTGGCCGATGGAGGAGAACTGGCTCGAATGGAAAGGGTCTGGAACCTCTAGTGGTTCACCGGTGTCTTCCAGCTTCAAGTCAGACAACTCCTGGATCAATAGTTGCTTGAACCCAGTTTGTTCCTGTGCAAGCAACTCCTGGACAGCTTTGGCAAATCCAGCTCTTATAACTCTTGAACCGGACCTTGTGGTAGGACCTTTGCGGATAATGGGAACCTCAGTCGTGGGTACTACAACACCGTGGCTGTCCGTCAGCACACACAAGACATCCGTGGCTGTCCATCAGTACAAATATCAACACGTTGGTCCTTGGACTCAGCACGCTGACCCTACCCGTGGACTGTTCGAGTGATTTTGGCCCACGTGGGTTGTCTGTTCAGTACACACAGGACGTCTGTGGCTGTCCGTCAGCACACACAGGACGTCTGTGGCTGTCCGTGTGTGGCCGTGTGTGTCCGTCAGCACAAACATGACGTCTGTGGCTGTCCAACAGTACACATATCAGCACGCTGGTCCTTGGACTCAGCACGCTGGCCCTTCCCGTGGACTGTTCGGGTGATTTTTCCCCACGTGGGCTGTTTGTTCAGTATACACAGAACGTCCATGGGTGTCCGTCAGCACACACAGGACGTCCGTGTGTGTCCGTCAGCACACACAGAACGTCCGTGGCTGTCTGTGTGTGTCCGTGTGTGTCCGTGTGTGTCTGTCAGCCCACAAAGAATGTCCGTGGCTGTCCATCAGTACCCATATCAGCACGTTGGTCCTTTGACTCAGCACGCTGACCCTTCCCGTGGACTGTTCGGGTGATTTTGGCCCACGTGAGCTGTATGTTCAGTACACACAGGACGTCTGTGGCTGTCCGTCAGCACACACAGGACGTCCGTGGCTGTCCGTGTGTGTCCGTATGTGTCCGTCAGCACCCACAGGACTTCCGTGGCTGTCCATCAGTACACATATCAGCACGCTGGTCCTTGGACTCAGCACGCTGGCCCTTCCCGTGGACTGTTCGGGTGATTTTGGCCTACATGGGCTGTCTGTTCAGTACACAGAACGTCCGTGGGTGTCTGTCAGCACACACATGACGTCTGTGTGTGTCCGTTCCGGAAACCGTTCTGGCCTCATGTGGAGCCACACCCAGTCGCCTGGTTGGAAGATAACTTCTGTGCGCCCCTTGTTGAGCTTAATCCGGTTCCTTTCAGCCTTCTTCTCCAAAGTCTCCTTGACTTGCCGGTTCATGTTCTTCACAAACTCAGCCTTTTTGTCACCACTCTGGCTGACTTGCATGGCTGGTGGCAATGCGGCTAGGTCCATGGGCGTCTCTGGTCTAAAGCCATACACGATCTCAAAAGGGGAGAGGTTAGTAATAGAGTGCCTTGCATGGTTATAAGCATACTCAATGAAAGGCAAGCAACTCAACCAGTTTTTAAGATTCTTACCCACCGTAGCCCTCAATAACTGAGAGAGTGTACGGTTTACTACCTCGGTCTGTCCATCAGTCTGTGGATGGCAAGTGGTCGAGAAAAGGAGCTTGGTTCCAAGCTTTTTCCACAATGTCCTCCAGAAGTGGCTGAGAAATTATGTGTCTCGGTCGGACACGATGGTACGAGGCACTCCATGTAAGCGCACCACTTCCTTGAAGAAGAGATCAGCGGTTTGGCTTGCATCATTGGTCTTGGAACACGGAATGAAGTGTGCCATCTTGGAGAACCTGTCCACTACAACAAAAATAGAATCCTTGTGTTCTATCTTGGGCAAGCCCAGCACAAAGTCCATAGACAGGTCGACCCACGGTGCAATAGGAATAGGTAAAGGCATGTGTAAACCATAAGGATGCGACCTGGATTTGGTTTTGAGACAGACAGTGCACTTGGCGCAAAGGCTCTCGACGTAGCGCCTCATCCGGGGCCAATAGAAGTGGTCGGACAGGACGCTCAGAGTTTTGTCCCGACCGAAATGCCCCATCAACCCACCCCCATGAGCTTCTCTGGTCAGTAAATCTCGCATGGAACCATGAGGAATACACAGGCGTTTCTCCTTGAAGAGGAACCCGTCCTGCTGATAGAATGGACCCATGGCTCCCTTAGCCGTGTTACTGTAAAGCTCAGAAAAATCAGGGTCAGTTTCATAAGACATTTTGAGTTGCTCAAAACCCATGATCTTAGCCTCCATGGTGGTAATGAGTGTGTGGCGCCGGGATAGGGCGTCGGCCACTACGTTGTCCTTTCCCTTCTTGTACTTGATCACATAAGGAAAAGTTTCCACGAACTCCAGCCACCTAGCATGCCTCTTCTTGAGTGTGGTCTGGCCCCTCAAATGCTTAAGAGTCTCATGATCTGTATGAATAATAAACTCTTTAGACAAAAGATAATGTTGCCAAGTTTCAAGCGACCTTACTAGAGCATATAGCTCTTTATCATAGGTGGGGTAATTGAGGGCGGCTCCACTCAATTTCTCACTGAAGAAGGCCACTGGCCGGCCTCCTTGGGTCAGTACGGCTCCTATCCCTGTCCCTGAAGCATCACACTCAATCTCAAAAGGTTTATCAAAGTTAGGAAGAGTTAGAACCGGTGCATGTGTCAAACTATATTTAAGCCTGTTGAAAGACTCCTCTTGGGCAGGGCCCCAAGCAAAGGTTACATTCTTCTTGATCACGGAGGTCATTGGGGCGGCAATGGTACTGAAGTCCTTCACAAATCGTCGATAGAAACTGGCCAGTCCATGGAAGCTGCGGATATGTCCGATCGTGGTCGGGGTCGGCCAGTCTTGTATCGCCTTGATCTTCTCCTCATCAACCTTCAGTCCCTGTGAACTCACAACAAAGCTTAAAAATACCAACTGATCAGTGCAGAATACACATTTCTTAAAGTTAGCATAAAGGCCTTCTTGCCTTAAGGCTTTCAAAACCTGTTCTAGGTGTCCCATGTGTTCAGTTAAAGACCTGCTGTAAATCAAGATATCATCAAAGTATACAACCAAGAATTTACCAATGTAAGGTCGGAGGACCTCATTCATGAGTCTCATGAAAGTACTAGGGGCGTTGGTAAGGCCAAACAGCATCACCAGCCACTCGTATAGACCTTGCTTGGTCTTGAAGGCGGTTTTCCACTCATCTCCTTCCTTCATGCGGACTTAATGGTATCCACTCCTGAGATCAATCTTAGAAAACACAACAGACCCACTCAGTTCATCCAACATATCATCTAATCTGGGTATAGGGTACCGATATTTGATGGTTATGTTGTTGATGGCTCGGCAGTCCACACACATGCGCCACGTCCCATCCTTCTTAGGCACTAGTAGGACCGGGACCGCACAGGGACTAAGGCTCTCGCGGATGTAGCCTTTGTCCATGAGATCTTGGACCTGCCGTTCCAGCTCCTTAGCTTCCTCAGGGTTGACACGGTAAGCGGCTCGGTTTGGTAGTGGCGCACCGGGTACAAGATCAATCTGATGTTCTATGCCACGGACAGGGGGTAAACCGGCCGGAATCTCATCAGGGAAGACATCCTTGTAACGTCCCATGAGGTCTTGTACTACGTCCGGTACTTCAGGAGCTTCTAAACCTGCAAAACAACCTTCCTTAAAGATCATTAGTAGCACTGTGTCTCACGTTGTAATGATTTAAGCACTTGTCCGGAAGTCATGTAAAGGTTAGTGTTACTTACCTGGCCGGACTGCGTCATTGCCTTCTGCATATCATGAACTTCTTGAGGGCTGAGAGGTGCTAGGCTGTGCTTCTTGTTGTTGTGGACGAAACTGTAGATGTTGGTGCGGCCATGGTGAAGTGTCTCCTTGTCAAACTGCCACGGCCTTCCTAAAAGTATATGGCCGGCTTGCATGGGCACAACATCACACTTGACCTGGTCTTGGTACTTGCCAATACTGAAGGACACAACAACTTGTTCGCCAATCTTGAGCTGAGTCTCATCATTGAGCCATTTGAGACGGTATGGTCGAGGATGGGCAGTTTTGACCAACCCTAGCTTATCAACAAGATACTTGCTAGCCACGTTTGTAACACCCCCGAACCGTCCTAGGCATAGGTCGACCCACCGGCCAACAATCAAACAAGAACATGACCGACGGACGACCCACACCAAGGGTTGGAGATGAAAGGCCAACCGGCCAGCCAACAATCAAACAAGAACATGACTGACCGTCCAACCCAACACCATGGTCCGGAAGCGCTACGTGACGGGCTAGGGATGATCCGGTCAGAGTCACAAACTTTAGTCCACGACCTAGACCAGTTCATCCACTAACTCGTCCCGCTGTGTCAAGGCATAAGGCTTTGCAACCCTACCTAGAGTTAGCGTTTTCCGTTAGATCGAGGCCTAAGGCTTTTCAACCCGTACCATGACCTAACGTTGTGTTAGACCGGACTAGTCAAATATCAGAGTACTCATGAAGCGCATATAAAACAATTACTTTTATTGATTCAAGAAATATTCATACATTGAATAATTCAAGACTGGGCCCGGCCTAATGCCAAATCGAGTCAACATAACACAATTCACAATACCGTTTACAAAAGGCATGAAAATCTACACCGGCGGTCCTAACGTCCAGCACGAAGCTATCCGATCATCCTTACATAAAGCAACCTGCAAAAAGGACAACGGAGTTGGATGAGTAATCTAGTATTACTCAGTGAGCTGGCGGCCTCTACCCGCAACCTAGACTCTACCCAGACAACCCAAAATAACAATCAATCTAGCCCTAGCATGCAATAAAAGCTAAGGCTAAGCAAACCGTTACTAAGTTAGACTTGGCCTCCTGCCATGATCTAGCTTCAAGTAACGGGAACCTGCATTAAAACAAGTCAACAAGCAATCCCTAGTTAACCATATACCAACCTTCACAAGCAATCACTCAAACACATATAGGCCAACGTCAGGCCTACACTAACAAAATACACATCAAGCCTAATCCGGTACCTAAGCCAGACTTAGGACTTAATGTCAGAACCTGCAAGCAAATCAATCAACCACAAACACAATCACACTAATAAGACTATGAGTAACTACGACTCGATCTAACTTGTAACACCGTATATCGGTGCTACATTAACTCGAGGGTTCCATAACCCTCTACGACACTCTAACACAACACTCTAACCTGGGCCCTGGTGACTTCGTGTTCCTCCTCTCTATCGGCAATATCCTATCTCCCTACCACAAAGGCCAGAAGAAGGAACTTTCAACCGACCGCGGCCCACAGTCATTCGGGTCACCGCGCGACAGCCCACAGTCCTTCGGGTCACTGCCACATTACACCGTCGTGTAATACTCAGCCATAGTACATGACACCGTTCGTCTGAGTCTTCCCGATCCAGCGAATAAGGGGTTTCCTTGAACCCGCTGGGTACGAGGCCGAGGAAACACTAATCACCCCTACACAAGCCTAGTATGGGCGGGTCACGCACATACTGTCGGCACACTCACACAACACAAACTCAATCTAGAACCTAACCTAAAGATAAAGTTCCAGATCCTAACTAGACACGACTCCACAAGACTAACCATAGTACCAGTAGTCCGGCCTATATGGCCTAAGACCCTTAGTACTAATAACTAAACAATAATATCAATACTAAACAAATAAATCAAACCGTTACCCAGATAGTCCAGCCTCCTGCTGAGAAACTATATTTAAAGATAACGGGAACCTGCACTCAACCATATCAACACGCAAGAATAGAAAACATGATGCATCCTAGCCCTAGTCCTAGTCAGGTTATTAACTCAGTCTTAATTCCATTCATCTCAGCTTAGCCCTTGCTAAACTGAGTCCGGTTCCATAAATAAAATAACCCTAAGGACTCTACCATTCAATAACATGATCATTCTACTCTATATGCGACTCGATCTACCCTAAATTCCAAGTGAAATTCAAACAAACCAACTCACAGTGTTCTTGGCGAGAAGCTGCTGGTTGATCGGAGAGGACTTGGCCAAAACCCAAGGGACGCCTTGACTGGACTGGACTGGACTTATCTTGATTTGGACAGAACCTTGGCTTCACCATGAAGAAGCTGACAGGCCTCGACAGACTGATCTGGACTCGGACAGAACCTCCTCTAGCTTCTGGAGAGTTCTTCGGACTTCCCGGCGGAGTATTGAGCAGAACTTCGACTGATCTGAACTTGTGGATCTGATCTAATCTTGGACAGCACCTCCACTTGATTGTAGGATAATATGACTGGCTTGGACGAAATCATTTGGACAGAGCTTCCGCGTCACAATCGCTGATTGGACGGAACTGGCCTTCTCGGTGAGAATCGACTACACTCTAAGTCGACCCCTTTGCTTCTCTCTCTCTTTCTATCTGGCCACGTTGACTTGATTCCCATCTGAGCTGATCTTCATTTGATTGACCTTCAGTTGGACAGAACCTTCCCAATGCGATGACTCGAAATCAGTAGAGAACTGATCTCGAAAACTCTCTAAAACTCTCGAAATAGCTCGGAACCACTTTCTTTCTTTTTCTACTTTTCTCTCACGTTTTGAAATGGCTTTGGACAGGTCTGGATGTGCTGAAATGAGCAGGGGTCGTGGGCTATTTATAGAAGACAGCAGCCAATTAGATTCAGGTTGGTGGCCGCCCGTGTGTCGCTTCGCATGGCTCCGGACGCATGCGCGGCGGCACCTCGTGCTCCACATGGCTGGCTGCATGTCCAGGACACATGCAGGACGCCACCACTCCTCCCAGATGTCAAGCTGCATGACTGGAGCTCATGCAAGGCGCCACACATCTTCACACATGTCGATCAGCATGCTTCGGTTGCATGCGTTGCGACATCTCGTGCTTGGCCGATCCACCTCGTGCTTCTACATGTCAATCTGCATGTGCAGCTTCCATGCACGGCGACACCTCGAGCTTCTCTTGACACTTAGCTGGTTAGACAGTTGCCACCACGTTCTTATCCCTTAGATCAAGCCACCTCGAGCTTCTCGGTTCCTTTGCGCGATTTCGACCCTTCTTGTGAATTTCTGACCCGCGAACAATCCCGAATATTTTTCCGCTCCCATTCTGATTCTCTGAATATTTTTAATAAACTACAGATGATGTCTGATATCCTTTAAAAATATTTTCCGAGCCTCCGGCTTTCTCAAAGAATTTTGTAATACCGAAATTAGGGTTTTCGCCCAAAAAGGGTGCTAAGAGCTCTCCGGGTCACTAGCAGCTCGCCTGTCTCCGGGTAGTCGGTTACTTCCTCATCAGAGATCACTGCCGCGGCCTCTGTCTCATCTTGGGATTCATACTCGCCATCCCCCTTAAGGACCATCACTCGCTTGTTTGGACAATCCCGAGCGTAGTGGCCCTTGCCCTGACACTTATAGCAAATGATGTCACGAGTACGCATTGATTGGGCTTAAGTCTTACCCTGCTCCGGTTTGGATGCATTAGACGATTCAGCCTGGTTTGTCTTGAATCGGCTCTCAATCTCAATCGTCTTGCCCTTATCGCCTTGCTTTGAGCCCGGTTGAGTCCACGCAGGTTTGCTGCGGTTGGTGCTGGCCGTCTTGCGCTTGATGTGCTGCTCGGCTTGCGTAGCAAAGTGCAACAGGTCGTTGAAGTCTTCATACTGTTGCCTCTCCACCTTGCGGGCAATGCGGTCTTGCAGCCCTTCCAGAAATTGGGACATCATTGTCTCTTCGGGCTTGTCGGTCTCAAGCTTATTCCTAAGTGCCTCGAACTCCTCAAAGTACTCCTCCACAGTCTTAGTTCCCTGCGTAAGTTTACGAAAATGTTTTAGCACATCACGCTGGTAGTAAGATGGAATGTACCTCGCGCGAAGCTTGGTCCGCATCTCGGTCCAATTACGCGCTCTCCACACTGGCCCAGACTTAGCAACGTCTCGATCCCACCACGAAAGAGAATTGTCCGTCAGCTGGGCTGCTGCTAAGGCAACCTTCTTGGCCTCACTATATTGGTAATAGTCGAAGATGTACTCCATGCGCTTCTCCCACACGATGTAGGCATCCGGATCAACCTTGCCAGCAAACGTTGGGGGATGAAGCTTAAGCGCCTTGCCTCCCAACCAAGGCTCTTCCTCCTCTCGGTCTCGACCTCCTCTATGGTCGCGGCCTCCTCCTACTTGGGCCCGGGGTCCTCGCGCGTTCCTCCTCCCTCCCCGGTTTGGCCTCTCCTCGTCCTGACTGCGCGTATCATCGGTACTGTCCGCGTCCGAGTCAGTGTCATGCGGATCAGGCTGATTCCTTCCTGGTGGTCGAGGTCCGTTGGGCCTGCCTCCCTGCCGTAGCTGAGCAAGCTCGGCGGTTATAGCCCTAAGGCTCGCCCTCAACTCTTCATTGTCGGCTAGGAGCTGAGCGTTTATGGCCGCTTGATCTTGACCTACATCTCCCATGGTTTCTCTGAAAAAAATACTCAAATAAAAATTAGAGGCAAGAGGGTATTAAATAGTAGCTTGGGTCGGATACTTGAGTATCGACCAAGACTAGGAGTAAATGCAAAACTTTATGATAAAAATCGGATCAAGTTTGAAAAAGGAAAGAGGGAATTTTTTTTTTTTTTGATTTTCCGAAAACTTGGAAAGAAAGTAAAACTTCTTTTAATTTTTTTTTTAAATGCAAAAATCGAAAACTTGGAGAACAATCCGAAAATTTAAAAATAAGGAAAGTAAATATTTTTTTTTTTTTGAATTGTGACGGCTAGGGTTCAGAAAGAACTGAGTTTCGCAGGAAACTTCAGCTCTGATACCAAAATGTTGTAGGCACGGGTCGGATGGTCGAACGGACAGACGGACGGACGGACGGATGGCCGTTCCGCGGTTCAGCCTTGCCTCGGATGGATGGTATTGGCCGGTTCGTCTCTTGCTTGTGATCGTACCTGAAACAGATATGAACTTTTAGTGAGTTTTCAATAGGAACAAGAACAGAAACATGATATGATTTCTTTTGTTTTTTTTATGGATTGGATGAATGAAATCTAAAACAAAAGATAGAGAAAAGAGTAGATTGGCGGATGGGATCTGCTGCTGGACGTATGCCTCTCTCAAGATTCGGACAAGGAATGGAATGGATCGATGGACGCCACAAAGAACAATGGATCGGCTCTTTGATATGTCACACGGCTGCTCTCAATGGTTTCGCACAACTGAAAGACTTAGGGTTTCTTTGCTAAAGCAAAAACGTTTTCATAAAAGACTTAGCCGAAAAGTTGGCAACTACAAGGGTTTAAATAGGTGTTCCTTACTGGACTTTAAATATAAAAAGGGCCTAGACAAATGGCCAAAGTCTTAACCGAAATAAAATAAAGAAAACAATAGACCGGTCGCGGTTTGAGATGTCCGGATCAGAACTCATAGTATGCTTGCTTGTTGCCTCATTAAAACCTTTCGGGAAAACCCAGTGGGACAAAACCTCGATAAGGAAAAAGAGTACAACACATACTACTCCTTATGATGGTCGGCTATATCTCTGAACCGGAAGCAAGTTGGTTGGATGGATTGAGTATGAAGGTGGAAATGGTCAGGCCGGCTTCATTCTGGCCGATGGTGGAGAACTGGCTCGAATGGAAAGGGTCTGGAACCTCTAGTGGTTCACCGGTGTCTTCCAGCTTCAAGTCAGACAACTCCTGCATCAATAGTTGCTTGAACCCGGTTTGTTCCTGTGCAAGCAACTCCTGGACAGCTTTGGCATATCCAGCTCTTATAACTCTTGAACCGGACCTTGTGGTAGGACCTTTGCGGATAATGGGATCCTCAGTCATGGGTACTACAACACCGTGGCTGTCTGTCAGCACACACAAGACATTCGTGGCTGTCCATCAGCACAAATATCAGCACGTTGGTCCTTGGACTCAGCACGCTGACCCTTCCCGTGGACTGTTCGGGAGATTTTGGCCCACGTGGGTTGTCTGTTCAGTACACACAGGACGTCTGTGGCTGTCCGTCAGTACACACAGGACGTCTGTGGCTGTCCGTGTGTGTCCGTGTGTGGCCGTGTGTGTCCGTCAGCACACACAGGACGTCTGTGGCTGTCCATCAGTACACATATCAGCACGCTGGTCCTTGGACTCAGCACGCTGGCCCTTCCCGTGGACTGTTCGGGTGATTTTTCCCCACATGGGCTGTCTGTTCAGTATACACAGAACGTCCATGGGTGTCCGTCAGCACACACAGGACGTCCGTGTGTGTCCGTCAGCACACACAGAACGTCTGTGGCTGTCTATTTGTGTCCGTGTGTGTCTGTGTGTGTCCGTCAGCACACACAGGACGTCCGTGGCTGTCCGTGTGTGTCCGTCAGCACACACAGGACGTTCGTGCCTGTCCGTGTGTGTTCGTGTGTGTCCGTCAGCACACACAGGACGTCCGTGGCTGTCCGTCAGTAGACATATTAGCACGCTGACCCTTCCCGTGGACTGTTCGGGTGATTTTGCCCCACGTGGGCTGTCTGTTCAGTACACACAGGACGTCTGTGGATGTCCGTCAGCACACACAGGACGTCCGTGGGTGTCCGCCAGCACACATAGGACGTCTGTGGCTGTCCGTGTGTGTCCATCTCCACACACAAGACGTCCGTGGCTGTCCATCAGTACACATATCAGCATGCTGGTCCATGGATTCAGCACGCTGGCCCATCCCGTGGACTGTTTGGGTGATTTTGGCCAACGTGGGCTGTCTGTTCAGTACACACAGGACATCCGTGGGTGTCCGCCAGCACACACAGGACATCTGTGGCTATCCGTGGCTGTCCGTCAGCACACACAAGACATCCGTGGCTGTCCATCAGTACAAATATCAGCATGTTGGTCCTTGGACTGAGCACGCTGACCCTTCCTGTGGACTGTTCGGGTGATTTTGGCCCACGTGGGTTGTCTGTTCAGTTCACACAGGACATCCGTGGCTGTCCGTCAGCACACACAGGACGTCTGTGGCTGTCCGTGTGTGTCCGTCAGCACACACAGGACGTCTGTGGCTGTCCATCCGTACACATATCAGCACGCTGGAACTTGGACTCAGCACGCTGGCCCATCCCGTGGACTGTTTGGGTGATTTTGGCCCACGTAGGCTGTCTGTTCAGTACACACAGGACGTGTGTGGGTGTCCGTCAGCACACACAAGACGTCCGTGTGTGTCCGTCAGCACACACAGGACGTCCATGGCTGTCTGTGTGTGACCGTGTGTGTCCGTCAGCACACAGAGGACGTCCGTGGCTGTCCATCAGTACACATATCAGCACTTTGGTCCTTGGACTCAGCACGCTGACCCATCCCGTGGACTGTTCGGGTGATTTTGGCCCATGTGGGCTGATTGTTCAGTACACACAGGACGTTCGTGGGTTTCCGCTAGCACACACAGGACGTCTGTGGCTGTCTGTCAGCACACACAGGACGTCTGTGGCTGTCCATGTGTGTGTGTGTGTCCGTCAGCACACACAGGACGTCCGTGGCTGTCCGTGTGTGTTCGTGTGTGTCCGTCAGCACACACAGGACGTCCGTGGCTGTCCATCAGTACACATATCAGCACTTTGGTCCTTGGACTCAGCACGCTGACCCTTCCCGTGGACTGTTCGGGTGATTTTGGCCCATGTGGGCTGATTGTTCAGTACACACAGGACGTCCGTGGGTCTCCGCTAGCACACACAGGACGTCTGTG
>NW_022610278.1:0-20000 GCF_000309985.2 Brassica rapa | reverse complement strand
TGTGTCCGTCAGCACACACGGGACGTCCGTGGCTGTCCACAAGTACACATATCAGCACGCTGGTCCTTGGACTCAGCACGCTGGCCCTTCCTGTGGACTGTTCGGGTGATTTTGGCCCACGTGGGCTGTTTGTTCAGTACACAAAGGACGTCCGTGGGTGTCCGTCAGCACACACAGGACGTCCGTGTGTTTCCTTCAGCAAACATAGGACGTCCGTGGCTGTCCGTGTGTGTCTGTGTGTGTCCGTCAGCACACACAGGACGTCCGTGGCTGTCCATCTGTACACATATCGGAACGTTGGTCCTTGGACTCCGCACGCTGACCCTTCCCGTGGACTGTTCGGGTGATTTTAGCCCACGTGGGCTGTCTGTTCAGTACACAGAGGATGTATGTGGCTGTCCGCCAGCACACACAGGACGTATGTGGCTGTTCATGTGTGTCCGTTTGTGTCCGTCTGTGTCTGTCAGCACACACAGGACGTCCGTGGCTGTCCATCAGTACACATATCAGCACGTTGGTCCTTGGACTCAGCACGCTGGCCCTTCCTGTAACACCCCGATCCGGCCGACTAGGCCGTGGTCGAAGCCTTACGTCGCTCGGTCCACTTCCTGGCCGAACCTCTTAATTTTTGCCCTTTATTTATAATATCGCCCAAGCCTAGTAAGAAACTATGGCCAAGGCATTGCCTTAAAAGGCATTACACACACCCAAAAGAACATGTGACCCATTGAAGTTATAATGAATAGTTTCCAAGTAGAAACAATGGGCAAGGAAGGAAACAAGTTCCTTTAGATTTAAAGATGAAAAACGCTTAAGACCTTATAAGTGGTCAAGACTATACCTATGATCTCTACTGATCAAAACTATGCTATATATCAGTATGATAAGAGGCAAGAGCCGTGGTGACCATATTGAGATACACCACGAAATTTTACACTATATGGCATGATTGGATTAGCCATCCTAGTCTAAACTTGATGCAAAGATTAATATTGAAAAGGCACAGAGTAATCCCGTAAAAATCTCACGTTGTGAAACATGTACACAAAGGGAAACTCATTAGGCTTAATTGTCCCAAGCATCACGACCTTATAGTATGGTCATGAGGGGGAGAGATGATAAACCCATGATCAATACTACAAGTTCGTGTACTATGGTCACAGACCATGTTATATGGGTCGGCCATTACTCGGCCATAAAGGACCATTCCTCTGTCGTAGAGGCCATGATACAAATGGCCAAACCAAAGAGGACATTACTCGGCCGAAGAGACCATGAGAGAATAAACGGCCCGACCATTACTTGGCCGTGACTTGGCTGCATAGTGCAGGCTTCACCGCGCACGATCCATTACCTATAAAGGTTCGGCCAAGTAAGCTATTACCTATAAAGGTTCGGCCAAGTAAGCTATTACCTATAAAGGTTCTCCCATGTAAGGTCCTTGGACTTAGCACGCTGACCCTTCCCGTGGACTGTTCGGGTGATTTTGGCCCATGTGTATTGTCTGTTCAGTACACACAGGACGTCCGTGGTTGTCCGCAAGCACACACAGGACATCCTTGGCTGTCTGTGGCTGTCCGTCTGCACACACAGGACGTTCGTGGCTGTCCGTATGTGTCTGTGTGTGTTCATGTGTGTCCGTCAGCACACACAGGACGTCTGTGGCTGTCCATCAGTACACATATCATCACTCTGGTCCTAGGACTCAGCACGCTGGCCCTTCCCGTGGACTGTTTGGGTGATTTTGGCCCACGTGGGCTGTCTGTTCAGTACACACAGGATGTCCGTGGCTGTCCGCCAGCACACACAGGACGTCCGTGCTGTCCATGTGTGTCCGTGTGTGTCCGTGTGTGCCCGTCAGCACACACATGACGTCCGTGGCTGTCTGTCTGTGTCCGTGTGTGTCAGTCAGCACACACAGGACGTCTGTGGCTGTCCATCAGTACACATATCATCACGCTGGTCCTTGGACTCAGCACGCTGGTCCTTGGACTCAGCACGCTGGCCCTTCCCGTGGACTGTTCGGGTGATATTGGCCCACGTGGGCTGTCTGTTCAGTACACAAAGGACGTCCGTGGGTGTCCGTCAGCATACACAGGACGTCCGTGTGTTTCCTTCAGCACACACAGGACGTCCGTGGCTGTCTGTGTGTGTCTGTGTGTGTCCGTCAGCACACATAGGACGTCCGTGGCTGTCCATCTGTACACATATCAGAACGTTGGTCCTTGGACTCCGCACGCTGACCCTTCCCGTGGACTTTTTGGGTGATTTTAGCCCACGTGGGCTGTCTGTTCAGTACACAGAGGATGTCAGTGGCTGTCCGCCATCACACACAGGACGTCTGTGGCTGTTCGTGTGTGTCCGTGTGTGTCCGTCTGTGTCCGTCAGCACACACTGGACGTCTGTGGCTGTCCATCATTACACATATCAGCACGTTGGTCCTTGGACTCAGCACGCTGGCCCTTCCTGTAACACCCCGATCCGGCCGACAAGGCCGTGGTCGAAGCCTTACGTCGCTCGGTCCACTTCCTGGCCGAACCTCTTAATTTTTGCCCTTTATTTATAATATCGCCCAAGCCTAGTAAGAAACTATGGCCAAGGCATTGCCTTAAAAGGCATTACACAACTATGGCCAAGGCATTGCCTTAAAAGGCATTACACACACCCAAAAGAACATGTGACCCATTGAAGTTATAATGAATGGTTTCCAAGTAGAAACAATGGGCAAGGAAGGAAACAAGTTCCTTTAGATTTAAAGATGAAAAACGCTTAAGACCTTATAAGTGGTCAAGACTATACCTATGATCTCTACTGATCAAAACTATGCTATAGATCAGTATGATAAGAGGCAAGAGCCGTGGTGACCATATTGAGATACACCACGAAATTTTACACTATATGGCATGATAGGATTAGCCATCCTAGTCTAAACTTGATGCAAAGATTAATATTGAAAAGGCACAGAGTTATCCCGTAAAAATCTCACGTTGTGAAACATGTACACAAAGGGAAACTCATTAGGCTTAATTGTCCCAAGCATCACGACCTTATAGTATGGTCATGAGGGGGAGAGATGATAAACCCATGATCAATACTACAAGTTCGTGTACTATGGTCACAGACCATGTTATATGGGTCGGCCATTACTCGGCCATAAAGGACCATTCCTCTGTCGTAGAGGCCATGATACAAATGGCCAAAACAAAGAAGACATTACTCGGCCGAAGAGACCATGAGGGAATAAACGGCTCGACCTTGACTTGGCCGTGACTTGGCTGCATAGTGCAGGCTTCACCGCGCACGATCCATTACCTATAAAGGATCGGCCAAGTAAGCTATTACCTATAAAGCTTCGGCCAAGTAAGCTATTACCTATAAAGGTTCGCCCATGTAAGGTCCTTGGACTCAGCACGCTGACCCTTCCCGTGGACTGTTCGGGTGATTTTGGCCCATGTAAATTGTCTGTTCAGTACACACAGACGTCCGTGGTTGTCCGCAAGCACACACAGGACGTCCTTGGCTGTCCGTGGCTGTCCTTCAGCACACACAGGACGTTCGTGGCTGTCCGTATGTGTCTGTGTGTCTTCATGTGTGTCTGTCAGCACACACAGGACGTCTGTGGCTGTCCATCAGTACACATATCAGCACGCTGGTCCTAGGACTCAGCACACTGGCCCTTCCTGTGGACTTTTTGGGTGATTTTGGCCCACGTGGGCTGTCTGTTAAGTACACACAGGATGTCCGTGGCTGTCCGCCAGCACACACATGACGTCTGAGGCTGTCCGTGTGTGTCCGTGTGTGCCCGTCAGCACACACAGGACGTCCGTGGCTGTCCATCAGTACACATATCAGCACGTTGGTCCTTGGACTCAGCACGCTGGCCCTTCCCGTGGACTGTTCGGGTGATTTTGGCCGACGTGGGCTGTCTGTTCAGTACACACAGGACGTCCGTGGGTGTCCGCCAGCACACACAAGACGTCTGTGGCTGTCCATTAGCACACACATGACGTCTGTGGCTGTCTGTGTGTGTCCGTGTGTGTCCGTCAGCACACACATGACGTCTGTGGCTGTCCATCAGTACACAATCAGCACGCTGGTCCTTGGACTCAGCACGCTGGCCCTTCCCATGGACTATTCGGGTGATTTTGGCCAACGTGGGCTATCTATTCAGTACACACAGGACGTCTGTGGGTGTCCGTCAGCACACACAGGACGTCCGTGGGTGTCCGTCAGCACACACAGGACGTCTGTGGCTGTCTGTGTGTGTGTCCGTGTGTGTCCGTGTGTGTCTGTCAGCACACACAGGTTGTCCGTGGCTGTCCATCAGTACACATATCAGCACGTTTGTCCTTGGACTCAGCACGCTGACCCTTCCCGTGGATTGTTCAGGTGATTTTGGCCCACGTGGGCTGTCTGTTCAGTACACACATAACGTCTGTAGGTGTCTGTGGCTGTTCGTCAGCACACACAGGACGTCCGTGGCTGTCTGTGTGTGTCCGTCAGCACACACAGGACGTCCGTGGGTGTCCATCCGTACACATATCAGTACGCTGGTCCTTGGAGTCAGCACGCTGGCCCTTCCCGTGGACTGTTCGGGTAATTTTGGTACACGTGGGCTTGTAGTTCAGTACACATAGGACGTTCGTGGGTTGTCCATCAGCACACACATGACGTCCGTGTGTGTCTGTCAGCACACACAGGACGTCCGTTGTGTCCGTCAGCACACACAGGAAGTCTGTGGCTGTCCTCAGTACACATATCAGCACGCTGGTTCTTGACTCAGCACGCTGACCCTTCCCGTGGACTGTTTTGGTGATTTTGGCCCACGTGGGCTGTCTGTTCAGTACACACAGGACGTCTGTGGGTGTCCGCCAGCACACACAGGACGGCCGTGGCTGTCTGTGGCTGTCCGTCAGCACACACAGGACATCCGTGGCTGTCTGTGTGTGTCCGTGTGTGTCCGTGTGTGTCCGTCAGCACACACAGGACGTTTGTGGGTGTCCGTCAACACACACAAGACGTCCGTGTGTGTCTGTCAGCAGACACAGGACATCTGTGGCTGTCCATGTGTGTCCGTAAGCCCACACATGACATCCGTGGCTGTCAATCAGTACACATATCAGCACGTTGGTCCTTGGACTCATCACGCTGGCCCTTCCCGTGGATTTATTGGGTGATTTTAGCCCACGTGGGATGTGTGTTCAGTACACAGAGGACGTTTGTGGGTGTCCGCTAGCACACACATGACGTCTGTGGCTGTCCGTCAGCACACACAGGACGTCCATGGCTGTATGTGTGTGTCCGTGTGTGTCTGTCAGCAAACACAGGACGTATGTGGCTGTCCATCAGTACACATATCAGCACGCTGGTCCTTGGACTCAGCACGCTGGCCCTTCCCGTGGACTGTTCGGATAATTTTGGTCCACGTGGGCTGTCTTTCAGTACACACAGGACGTTCGTGGGTGTCCATCAGCACACACAGGACGTCCGTGTGTGTCTGTCAGCACACAAGGACACCGTGTGTGTCTGTCAGCACACACAGGACGTGTGGCTGTCCATCAGTACACATATCAGCACGTTGGTCCTTGGACTCAGCACGCTGACCCTTCCCGTGGACTGTTTGGGTAATTTTGGCCCATGTGGACTGTCTGTTCAGTACACACAGACGTCCGTGGGTGTCCGCCAGCACACACAGGACGTCTTGGTTGTTCGTGGCTGTCCGTCAGCATACACAGGACATCCGTGGCTGTCCGTATGTGTCCTTGTGTGTCCGTCACACACACAGGACGTCCGTGGCTGTCCATCAGTACACATATCAGCACGCTGGTCCTTGGACTCGGCACACTGGCCCTTCCCGTGGACTGTTGGTGATTTTGGCCACGTGGGCTGTCTGTTCAGTACACACAGGACGTCTGTGGGTGTCCGCCAGCACACACAGGACGTCCGACGCTGTCTGCCAGCACACATACGACGTCTGTGGCTGTCCGTGTGTGTCCGTGTGTGCCCGTCAGCACACACAGGACGTCCGTGCTGTCCATCAGTACACATATCAGCACGTTGGTCCTTGGACTCAGCACGCTGGCCCTTCCCGTGGACTGTTCGGTGATTTTGGCCCACGTGGGCTGTCTGTTCAGTACACACAGGACGTCCGTGGGTGTCTGCCAATACACACAGACGTCAGTGGCTGTCTGGGCTGTCCGTCAGCACACACAGGACGTCTGTCGCTGTCCGTATGTGTCTGTGTGTGTCCGTCAGCACACACAGGACGTCCGTGGCTGTCCATCAGTACACATATCAGCACGCTGGTCCTTGGACTCAGCACGCTGGCCTTTCCCGTGGACTGTTCTGGTGATTTTGGCCAACCTGGGTTGTATGTTCAGTACACACAGGACGTCCGTGGGTGTCCGTCAGCACACACACGACGTCCGTGTGTGTCCGTCAGCACACACAGGACGTCCGTGGCTGTTTGTGTGTGTCCGTGTGTGTCCGTCAGCACACACAGGACGTCAGTGGCTGTCCATCAGTACACATATCAGCACGTTGGTCCTTGGACTCAGCACGCTGGCCCTTCCCGTGGACTGTTCGGGTGATTTTGGCCCACGTGGGCTGTCTGTTCAGTACACACAGGACGTCCGTGGGTGTCCGCCAGCACACACAAGACGTCTGTGGCTGTCCATTAGCACACACATGACGTCTGTGGCTGTCTGTGTGTGTCCGTGTGTGTCCGTCAGCACACACATGACGTCTGTGGCTGTCCATCAGTACACAATCAGCACGCTGGTCCTTGGACTCAGCACGCTGGCCCTTCCCATGGACTATTCGGGTGATTTTGGCCAACGTGGGCTATCTATTCAGTACACACAGGACGTCTGTGGGTGTCCGTCAGCACACACAGGACGTCTGTGGCTGTCTGTGTGTGTGTACGTGTGTGTCCGTGTGTGTCTGTCAGCACACACAGGTTGTCCGTGGCTGTCCATCAGTACACATATCAGCACGTTTGTCCTTGGACTCAGCACGCTGACCCTTCCCGTGGATTGTTCAGGTGATTTTGGCCCACGTGGGCTGTCTGTTCAGTACACACATAACGTCTGTAGGTGTCTGTGGCTGTTCGTCAGCACACACAGGACGTCCGTGGCTGTCTGTGTGTGTCCGTCAGCACACACAGGACGTCCGTGGGTGTCCATCCGTACACATATCAGTACGCTGGTCCTTGGAGTCAGCACGCTGGCCCTTCCCGTGGACTGTTCGGGTAATTTTGGTACACGTGGGCTGTCAGTTCAGTACACATAGGACGTTCGTGGGTGTCCATCAGCACACACATGACGTCCGTGTGTGTCTGTCAGCACACACAGGACGTCCGTGTGTGTCCGTCAGCACACACAGGAAGTCTGTGGCTGTTCCTCAGTACACATATCAGCACGCTGGTTCTTTGACTCAGCACGCTGACCCTTCCCGTGGACTGTTTTGGTGATTTTGGCCCACGTGGGCTGTCTGTTCAGTACACACAGGACGTCTGTGGGTGTCCGCCAGCACACACAGGACGGCCGTGGCTGTCTGTGGCTGTCCGTCAGCACACACAGGACATCCGTGGCTGTCTGTGTGTGTCCGTGTGTGTCCGTGTGTGTCCGTCAGCACACACAGGACGTTTGTGGGTGTCCGTCAACACACACAGGACGTCCGTGTGTGTCTGTCAGCAGACACAGGACATCTGTGGCTGTCCATGTGTGTCCGTGTGTGTCCGTAAGCCCACACATGACATCCGTGGCTGTCAATCAGTACACATATCAGCACGTTGGTCCTTGGACTCATCACGCTGGCCCTTCCCGTGGATTGTTTGGGTGATTTTAGCCCACGTGGGATGTGTGTTCAGTACACAGAGGACGTTTGTGGGTGTCCGCTAGCACACACATGACGTCTGTGGCTGTCCGTCAGCACACACAGGACGTCCATGGCTGTATGTGTGTGTCCGTGTGTGTCTGTCAGCAAACACAGGACGTATGTGGCTGTCCATCAGTACACATATCAGCACGCTGGTCCTTGGACTCAGCACGCTGGCCCTTCCCGTGGACTGTTCGGATAATTTTGGTCCACGTGGGCTGTCAGTTCAGTACACACAGGACGTTCGTGGGTGTCCATCAGCACACACAGGACGTCCGTGTGTGTCTGTCAGCACACACAGGACGACCGTGTGTGTCTGTCAGCACACACAGGACGTGTGTGGCTGTCCATCAGTACACATATCAGCACGTTGGTCCTTGGACTCAGCACGCTGACCCTTCCCGTGGACTGTTTGGGTAATTTTGGCCCATGTGGACTGTCTGTTCAGTACACACAAGACGTCCGTGGGTGTCCGCCAGCACACACAGGACGTCCTTGGTTGTTCGTGGCTGTCCGTCAGCATACACAGGACATCCGTGGCTGTCCGTATGTGTCCTTGTGTGTCCGTCAACACACACAGGACGTCCGTGGCTGTCCATCAGTACACATATCAGCACGCTGGTCCTTGGACTCGGCACACTGGCCCTTCCCGTGGACTGTTTGGTGATTTTGGCCCACGTGGGCTGTCTGTTCAGTACACACAGGCCGTCTGTGGGTGTCCGCCAGCACACACAGGACGTCCGACGCTGTCTGCCAGCACACATACGACGTCCGTGGCTGTCCGTGTGTGTCCGTGTGTGCCCGTCAGCACACACAGGACGTCCGTGGCTGTCCATCAGTACACATATCAGCACGTTGGTCCTTGGACTCAGCACGCTGGCCCTTCCCGTGGACTGTTCGGGTGATTTTGGCCCACGTGGGCTGTCTGTTCAGTACACACAGGACGTCCGTGGGTGTCTGCCAATACACACAAGACGTCAGTGGCTGTCTGGGGCTGTCCGTCAGCACACACAGGACGTCTGTCGCTGTCCGTATGTGTCCGTGTGTGTCCGTCAGCACACACAGGACGTCCGTGGCTGTCCATCAGTACACATATCAGCACGCTGGTCCTTGGACTCAGCACGCTGGCCTTTCCCGTGGACTGTTCTGGTGATTTGGACGTCCGTGGGTGTCCGTCAGCACACACACGACGTCCGTGTGTGTCCGTCAGCACACACAGGATGTCCGTGGCTGTTTGTGTGTGTCCGTGTGTGTCCGTCAGCACACACAGGACGTCAGTGGCTGTCCATCAGTACACATATCAGCACGTTGGTCCTTGGACTCAGCACGCTGGCCCTTCCCGTGGACTGTTTGGGTGATTTTGGCCGGGCTGTCTGTTCAGTACACACAGGACGTCCGTGGGTGTCTGCCAGCACACACAAGACGTCAGCGGCTGTCCGGGGCTGTCCGTCAGCACACACATGACGTCTGTCGCTGTCCGTATGTGTCCATGTGTGTCCGTCAGCACACACAGGACGTCCGTGGCTGTCCATCAGTACACATATCAGCACGCTGGTCCTTGGACTCAGCACGCTGGCCTTTCCCGTGGACTGTTCTGGTGATTTTGGCCAACCTGGGCTGTCTGTTCAGTACACACAGGACGTCCGTGGGTGTCTGTCAGCACACACAGGACGTCCGTGGGTGTCCATCAGCACACATAAGACTTATGTGGCTGTGTGTGTGTGTCCGTGTGTGTCCATCAGCACACACAGGACATCCATGGCTGTCCATCAGTACACATATCAGCACGTTGGTCCTTGGACTCAGCATGCTGACCCTTCCCATGGACTGTTCGGGTTCTTTTGGCCCACGTGGGCTGTCTGTTCAGTACACACAGGATGTCCGTGGGTGTCCGTCAGCACACACACGATGTCCGTGTGTGTCCGTCAGCACACACAGGACGTCTGTGGCTGTCCGTGTGTGTTCGTGTGTGTCCTTCAGCACACATAGGACGTCCGTGGCTGTCCATCAGTACACATTTCAGCACGTTGGTCCTTGGACTCAGCACGCTGACCCTTCCCGTGGACTGTTCAGGTTATTTTGGCCCACGTGGGCTGTCTTTTCAGTACACACAGGACGTCCATGGGTGTCCGTCAGCACACACACGACGTCCGTGTGTGTCCGTCAGCACACACAGTGATAGAACCAAAATATGGATCACTCTTTCGGTATGGTTGATATGAACTCAGATCCGAGAGGATTGAGAACTGATGGATCGAGGGGTGACACTAAGGGTTGCGGAATAGCCCAAAGATACTACCAGACTTCGATCGTTGCCGGATGTGACGCACCGGTCCAACAAAAGAAGGATCGAAACTTGGAGATAACCTCACCGAGAAACTAAGATGTGTTCTAAACAAAGAACAATGAGAGAAACTCATAAAAAGGGAAAAACAATCTGTCTTTTTGATGGCTCTAAGGCCTTATTTATAGGATTACAAGTTGTAGAAATCCAAAGAAGAATGTGCTAAAAACAAGACATAGAAACTAGAAATGAAGACTTTGACTAAAGACCGAAATTAATGATTTTTGTTGAATTCTTTTTCCCATGCACGACCAAGACTTCCTTGCTGACTCCCTCTTGGTATTCTTGATGAGAATGTGCTTGAAATAGACTGAGGAAAGGGCTGGTCGAATTTGGAAAGAAACAATCCCATAATGAACTTTTTATGAACTTTTCTTTGGGCTGAAAAGGCCCATTTCGCCCAGCAGCTGAACCAGCTCCATCTTCAGTGTTACTTAGCTCATTCAGCTCCAAGCTAGTGTCATTTAGCTCACTCAGCTCATCCAACTCCAGAGTAGTGTCACTTAGCTCACTCAGCTCATCTAGCTCGCCCAAGCAAGTGTCACCTCGTCCAGCTCGTCCAAAGTGGATTCTAGCTCGACCATATGTCTTCAAATGTGAAGTTGGACGGGAAAGACAAGCCCCAGTATGGTCAGATCGGTCATCTGGCCATGGTTCCAGACAAAGCTCCTTTCCGGACGTATGCGGGACTATCCAGTACACTGCACGGTCAGTCTGTCCGGTACGGTGAAAAACATGAACCTCGGTTGAAATGTTCAGAACGTTCTGATCTCCAGGCTGGTTCGGCTCCATGTACTGATCCGTGGACCGCGGTATATCACACAGGACGTCCGTGGCTGTCCATCAGTATATACATATCAGCACGTTGGTCCTTGGACTCAGCACGCTGACCCTTCCCGTGGACTGTTCGCGTGATTTTGGCCCACATGGGCTGTCTGTTCAGTACACACAGGACGTATGTGGGTGTCCGCCAGCAGACACAAGACGTCCGTGGCTGTCCGTGTGTGTCCATCTGTGTCCGTCAGCACACCCAGGACGTCCGTGGCTATCCATCAGTACACATATCAGCACATTGGTCCTTGGACTCAGCACGCTGGCCTTTCCCGTGGACTGTTTGGGTAATTTTGGCCCACGTGGGCAGTCTGTTCAGTACACACAGCACGTCCGTGGGTGTCCACCAGCACACACAGGACGTCCGTGGCTATCCGTGGCTGTCCGTCAGCAAACACAAGACGTCTTGGCTGTCCGTGTGTGTCCGTGTGTGTCTGTGGGTGTCCGCCAGCACACACAGGACGTCCGTGGCTGTCCGTCAGCACACACAGGACGTCCGTGTGTGTCTGTCAGAACACACATGACGTCCATGTGTGTCCGTGTGTGTCCGTCGGCACACACAGGACGTCCGTGGCTGTCCATCAGTACACATATCAGCACGCTTGTCCTTGGACTCAGCACGCTTGTCCTTGGACTCAGCACGCTGGCCCTTCCCGTGGACTGTTTAGGTGATTTTGGCCCACATTGGCTGTCTGTTCAGTACACACAGGACGTCCGTGGGTGTCCGCCAGAAAACACATGACGTCTGTGGCTGTCCGTCAGCACACATAGGACGTCCGTGGCTGTCCGTGTGTGTCCGTCAGCACACACAGGACGTTGGTGGCTGTCCATTAGTACACATATCAGCACGCTGGTCCTTGGACTGAGCACGCTGGCCCTTCCCGTGGACTGTTTGGGTGATTTTGGCCCACGTGGGCTGTCTGTTCAATACACACACGACGTCCGTGGGTGTCCGCAAGCATACACAGGACGTCCGTGGCTGTCCGTGGCACATACAGGATGTCCGTGGCTGTCCGTGTGTGTCCGTGTGTGGCCGTGGGTGTCTGCCAGCACACACAGGACATCCGTTGCTGTCCATCAGCACACACAGGACGTTCGTGTGTGTCCGTCAGCACACACAGGACGTCCGTGTGTGTCCTTGTGTGTCCGTCAGCACACACAGGATTTCCGTGGCTGTCCATCAGTATACATATCAGCACACTGGTCCTTGGACTCTGTAAGACCCGATCCTGGCCGCCTAGGCCGTGGTCGATGCCTCACGTCGCTCGGTTTACTTCCTGGCCGAACCTCTTAATTTTTGCCCTTTATTTATAATATCGCCTAAAGGCGAGGGCTAACTTAGACCTTAGCTAAAGACTTCCCTAGTCATTAATAGCCTAGATCCTTTCAACAGATACACAGCGAATTATTCTCTAGTAAACCATTGGTCTAAAACCAATCTAACACTTGTCTGGTCGAATCACCTTAGCCTTGGTCAATTTACTCAACTACCAATTAGCTTAAAGGTCAATCCTAAACCCAAACCAAGCTATACGATTCTGAGGTTCCATTCCCCTAAACCATTCTATCTAGATCTACATAAGTTAATGCTAGATCATACCTTTGCCACATCTTTGGAGCTTATTAGGTCATCGGTCCTCCATTGACACAAATTGCTCTTACTTGACAGCTGCACCATGATCAATCAATGATCTTACTTATGGTCCTTATCTTGACTCCTACATCAAACAGCTCCCCTAGGTACTTAGTCATTCAACCAACCAACCATCCCGACAGACATAAGTAACCTTTGAGAAGTCTCTGAAAGGAAAATGATATACATCTAGCCTTTCTCGGCTCATGCACAATCCGAAATACTTTTGCCTTATAGGGAATAGTACCAAGTCCATATTCTGGACTGACAAAGCTCATTAGATCCTAATTCAATCAACCAACCATCCTCACATGACTTGGAACTGATGAGTCATCATCTGGTCTGATCGGCCTTGGGACTTAACCCAGACAACAGATATGATTTGTTCATACCAACCGATGCATTCGTTAAACAGGTTAGGACCGACACCTTAAACCATCATTCAGAGGTCAGGTCTTCCATACTCAACCATGATCAGATCTTAGACGGCCTTCCTTGAACAATCACACTTAGGCTCAGTATCTATGGTCTACGACACATAGTACTAGCCACACACTTCGTCATGACTCTCAGTCAATCTCGAAGCTATCAACACCAAGGTTGATATCTAGAAGCAATATATCAATACTCTTACTCCAGCAACGTGACTATCCATACTAGTGTTCGGCCATTGAACCATCGTTATGAAACATTATCCGACCACTAGACTTGATAAGCCATCGTCCACTTAGCATGTACTGATATGACCGACCTTCCATTGCCATCATGTGGGTCTACGCCCTATATAAGGCATATGGCGCCTATCCTACTTAGCCTTTGCGGCTAGAACCATCCAACCACAGCCGGATCATCCATAGTCTCGTCTAACCGTCTGGTTGAGATCTAGGTGCGATCGGCCAGTTATAAGTCCGGCCCAAAGGCTCACGGACCTTCTTACCTGATCCAACCCAAAGCCTGGATCAATACCACAGAGTAAGGCCCAAGCCCAAACCAGATTGCCTTGCAACCGATCAGACCTTGCTACGCAACACTCCGGTTAAACTAACCGTCCGTCCGTTCGACTATGCAGTCGCGGACTGTCCACTTGGTTTGGCCTAAGCCTTGAACCATTGGCACCGTTTGGAACTCACACCCTTTGGGAACTACTACCCTTTGGACACACGTGCCTCTTGGCAACTCATGACCCTTGGCAACTCACACCCATTCAGATATTCCAACCGTTCGACCTAACCGTCCGTATGGACTGTCTGGTCCGTGCGAGTGTCCGGCCTATGGCCAAAGAACCACGCCTTAACCTACACAAGTCATGAACCATTGTGACTGTTCAGGGAAGGGTTGCAACCGTTCAGAACAGAACAGAACCGCCCCTATCCAATCGGATCACCTGAGGCCGGTATAGACCATGCACGCGCCTAACTTGACGGTTATGGACCGCGACCGCATTACTCAACCAGAACCACGGTTATAACCAATCCTAAAATATCCACAAGGCCACGCCAATATACAGAAGGAGTAGAAGAAGAATTAGATGAAAAGAATAAGAAGAATGGGACACAATCTAAACACCCATGGCTAGACCGGTTCGGACTGCCCGATGGTCTTAGCCGATGAGTCGGTGGTTACCCCACTGACCCTATTGGATTGAACCACGGCTTTGGAGTCCTTCTCCAGACCTTTCTCTATACCCTGGGTATTCATAACCACACGGCCTCCTCTCTCCTAAACCGTTCTCCTTGCCGGAGGTACTAAACCACCACAACCGACCCTTTTCCAGCCGATCTCTCTCTCTCCCTTTCTATTTGGCCTCTGCCTTTGGTTTCTCACGAAACGGATTGACTGCCTTGATCTCTGATCGTGCATCCTTTATATAGGCAACCAAAGGTCATGTGCGAAGAGTTACATCCCTTCGAACCATCCTTCTGGGACAGATCTTGGCCATCGATTACAATCAACGGTCCAGATCGTACCTGTTCGGATATAGAAGGCTCCAGACCTGCTAGGCACGTCCAACCCAAGCCCAGACTTGGTACTCAAGCCCACGGCCTGCCCACAAGAGCCCAACAACTCATGGACCACATGGCCGGACCTCATGGCCCGCCAATGACCAGGACCCGGACCGTCGGCCCGAAACCCGAACAGTCCGGCTGAGATGAGCTGACTCCCAGCTGCCTCAGCTGATTGAGCTAGTAGCCCATCTAGTGGAGCTTACCTAGTAGTGGCTGAGCTGGAGTGAGCTTAACCTAGCTTCGTTGAGCTAGTCGAGCTACCCGTTCACTTCGTCCAGCTATCGTCTTACTCGTACTAGCTGACTTCTCTCTCTTATAAGGTTAAGTCTCAGCATCCTGACGTCCTTAACCTTCTATCTTGGCCATGGAATGCCTTCCTTAAGGTCCTAAGACCAGCTGGTTCGTTTCCTCGAACCATGGCTTTCCCGACAATCCTATCCAGGATTGGGGGCGTGACAAGTCTCCCCCACTTGCAATGGATTCGTCCTCGAATCCGGTGATGATTATACCTTGTCCCAAGACAAAATATTCCAACCGAACTTATTCTAGTCTTGATCAGGGAATAGAACAAGCTTGATTCAGAACCACCAAATGACAACTTTGATGATCAAATTACATTGACCATGGCTGTACAAGTTTCCCCCACTTGATGTACCAGTCAAGTCCTCATGAACTCTGTCCAATCTTTAGGCTGCTCGTCCTACAACGAGTCCTAACATATTGTTATGGTTCTTGCGTCCTTTATGGACAATAAGGTTCATGACCTCAGCCACAACGTACTGGATCATCCCCTTAACCAGCCACAACCTTTTCAGGCTTGGCCACATTGCGATCTTAGTCCCTCCAGACTAAAAACGCCTCAGACTTGACTTCTGTCCTTTACTGGACCTTGTCATAATTCGATCCAAGTCCACTTACGGACGTGATCGTATTCTGGTCCTGGTCCACTCAAGGACTCGACCGTTTAACCCCGACCATAGGTTCATCTTCGAATAGGTCGTGGCCTGATCCTCGTCCATTACTGGACTTGATCATTCTCAACCGTAGGTCAAACTCCGACTTGGTTGTACTGCGACCATGGTCCTCTCTCGGACATGGTCAACTTGGGCTCGGCCATCTCGGCAGGAGCAATCAGAAACGGACTTTAGGACAGTGGTGCTGTCCCTGGTTCCAGTTCTATCATAAATGGATCCGACCTATCAGAGGGGACACTCTGTAGCGAACGAAACACATCTGGGAACTCGGACACCAACGGGTCCTAAGGAAGATCATTCAGATCAACATAATTTGCCGCACTCCATAGTGGTAATTGTGGTCAAAAATACTTCACAATCCCGTCTAAGCATCCTATCCTGATGGACTGCTGACACCACTACTTTCCTTAAAGCCGGACTCAGACATTGGATCTCGATACCAACGAGATCCCAGACAGATCAACAGAATTGTCGTGCTCCATAGTGGTAGTTGTGGTCAAAAATACCTCACAATCCTGTCTAAGCATCCGATTTACTTGGACTGCTGACACCCCTACTTTTCTTAGAGCTGGACTCAGACTCAGACTTTGGTACTGGATCGGGTGAGGGCCAGTCTCCAACTGCACACGAACTTTGTGGCAATCGAGAGTGGCCCGATACTTTCCCAAACAGATTCATGCCTAGGATCATTTCGTGATTCTGTAGGCGCGTGGATATTTTTCTCGATCAGATCTACAGGCAGATTTCTCTCCTGGATCATCACCGGGATATTTTTCATGAGCCCTAGTGAATGCATAATTTCCCCACCGGCTGCCCTCACTAGTCTCGAATCAACCCCAGAACTCAGACAGAACAGACTCTTTCCGACCAGTCCTGGACTAACAAAATTATGTGTAGCCTCTGTGTCGAAAAGTACGTGTGTTTCCACACCACAAATCCACTTGTGGAAACTATCTCAGTGCATGACCACACCACAAAGAACGTCTCATAACATCCCTTATGGCATTGCCAATAACTTGAATACTTCCACTTCCAGTGGATACCTAGATGAGTAAGATCTCGGTTTGACCACACACTTGGAAAACGTCACATACCATTCTCCAAGGCATCTTACTTTTGCGAATGCTCACACCATTCACAAGAGCAATTTTAATATACCTCAATCCCCATCATACTACGGTACTTAAAATCATGTTCTTCCATTCATTGGAACGAACATCATGAGTTTCCTCATTCTTTCCTTGGACGGATTCAGATTGGAATTGATTCATTCCATCTGACTCGATCAATGGAAACCTACCTTGACTTATACCAAGTCCTAACTGATCCATCTGATCAGAAGTCCACTCGTGTACTGGTCATGTAGTGTCTCCCTTGAGTCAGATTTTAATATTGCATATGCTTTACTTATTATGAACGGCCATCAAGGGATAACACTTAACTTCAGTAGAATGCTGCACGTTTATTTCAACCTAAGCCACTCTCTGGTCCATGTTACTTCCCTTGTTCAGGTCATCCATAAACAAGTCTTGCATTGCTTCCATCCCTTCCAACCCGTCTATTACTTCTAAATACTAGATCGACCAACCTTTCTGTTTTTAGGTTCTTGCCCTTGGAGAATGTATCTTGGCTAAGCCGGTTCATCTTAGAACTCCCACATTCACAATGATACCCTAGCTTACCTCAATTCTTTCTTGGCTCACCCCAACTAAGGTTCCATAGTCATCATAGTTTTGGAAATAACTTCGGTATGGAACACAACATCTTAGAGCGTTGTCCTAAACAGGATCAAGCATGCTCTGATACCAACTTGTAAGTCCCGATCCCGGCCGCCTAGGCCGCGGTCGATGCCTCACGTCGCTCGGTTTACTTCCTGGTCGAACCTCTTAATTTTTGCCCTTTATTTATAATATCGCCTAAAGGCGAGGGCTAACTTAGACCTTAGTTAAAGACTTCCCTAGTCATTAATAGCCTAGATCCTTTCATTAGATACAAAGCAAATTATTCTCTAGTTAACCATTGGTCTAAAACCAATCTAACACTTGTCTGGTCGAATCACCTTAGCCTTGGTCAATTTACTCAACTACCAATTAGCTTAAAGGTCAATCCTAAACCCAAACCAAGCCATACGATTCTGAGGTTCCATTCCCCTAAACCATTCTATCTAGATCTACATAAGTAAATGCTAGATCATACTTTTGCCACATCTTTGGAGCTTATTAGGTAATCGGTCCTCCATTGACTCAAATTGCTCTTACTTGACAGCTGGACCATGATCAATCAATGATCTTACTTATGGTCCTTATCTTGACTCCTGCATCAAACAGCTCCCCTAGGTACTTAGTCATTCAACCAACCATCCCGACAGACATAAGTAACCTTTGAGAAGTCTATGAAAGGAAAAGGATATACATCTGGCCTTTCTCGGATCATGCACAATCCGAAATCCTTTTGCCTTATAGGCAATAGTACCAAGTCCATATTCTGGACTGACAAAGCTCATTAGATCCTAATTCAATCAACCAACCATCCTCACATGACTTGGAACTCATGAGTCATCATCTGGTCTGATCGGCCTTGGGACTTAACCCAGACAACATATATGATTTGTTCATACCAACCGATGCATTCATTAATCAGGTTAGGACCGACACCTTGAACCATCATTCAGAGGTCAGGTCGTCCATACTCAACCATGATCAGATCTTACACGGCCTTCCTTGAACAATCACACTTAGGCTCAGTATCTATGGTCTACGACACATAGTACTAGCCACACACTTCGTCATGACTCTCAGTCAATCTCGAAGCTGTCAACACCAAGGTTTATATCTAGAAGCATCACATCAATACTCTTACTCCAGCAGCGTGATTATCCATACTGGTGTTCGGCCATCGAACCATCGTTATGAAACATGATCCAACCACTAGACTTGATAAGCCATCGTCCACTTAGCATGTACTGATATAACCGGCCTTCCATTGCCATCATGTGGGTCTACGCCCTACATAAGGCATATGGCGCCTATCCTACTCGCCAACCCGAGGTTGATTGTAAGATATCCTACTTAGCCTTTGCGGCTAGAACCATCCAACCATAACCGGATCATCCATAGTCCCGTCTAACCGTCTGGTTGAGATCTAGGTGCGATCGGCCACTAATAAGTCCAGCCCAAAGGCTCACGGACCTTCTTACCTGATCCAACCCAAAGCCTGGATCCATACCACATAGTAAGGCCCAAGCCCAAACCAGATTGCCTTGCAACCGATCAGACCTTGCTACGTAACACTCCGGTTAAACTAACCGTCCGTTCGTTCGACTATGCAGCTGCGGACTGTCCACTTGGTTCGGCCTAAGCCTTGAACCATTGGCACTTTATGGAACTCACACCCTTTGGGAACTAGTACCCTTTGGACACACGTGCCTCTTGGCAACTCATGACCCTTGGCAACTCGCACCCATTCAGATTTTCCAACCGTTGGACCTAACCGTCTCCGTGCATGTGTCCGGCCTATGGCCAAAGGACCACGCCTTAACCTACACAAGTCATGAACCATTGTGACTGTTCAGGGAAGGGTTTCAACCGTTCAGAACAGAACCGAACCTCCCCTATCCAATCGGATCACCTGAGGCCGGTATAGACCATGCACGTGCCTAACTCGACGGTTATGGACCGCGACCGCATTACTCAACCAGAACCACGGTTATAACCAATCTCAACATATCCAAAAGGCCAAGACAATGTATTGAAGGAGTAGAAGAAGAATTAGATGAAAATAATAAGAAGAATGGGACACAATCTTAACGCCCATGGCTAGACCGGTTCGGACTGCCCGATGGTCTTAGCCGATGAGTCGGTGGTTACCCCACTGACCCTATTGGATTGAACCACGGCTTTGTAGTCCTTATCCAGACCTTTCTCTATACCCTGGGTATTCATAACCACACGGCCTCCTCTCTCCTAAACTGTTCTCCTTGCCGGAGGTACTAAACCACCAACCGACCCTTTTCCGGCCGTTCTCTCGCTCTCCCCTTTCTATTTAGGTTAGCCTATGCCTTTGGTTTCTCACGAAACTGATTGAATGCCTTGATCTCTGGTCGTGCATCCTTTATATAGGCAACCAAAGGTCATGTGCGAAGAGCCACATCCCTTCGAAGCATCCTTCTGGGACAGATCTTGTCCATCGATTACAATCAACGGTCCAATATCGTACCTGTTCGGATATAGAAGGCTCTCAGACCTTCTAGGCACGTCCAACACAAGCCCAGACTTGGTACTCAAGCCCACGGCTGCCTACAAGAGCCCAACGACTCATGGACCACATGGCTGGAC
>NW_022610277.1:0-30746 GCF_000309985.2 Brassica rapa | reverse complement strand
TAGCCGATGAGTCGGTGGTTACCCCACTGACCCTATCAGACTGAACCACGGCTTTCGAGTCCTCTCCAGACCCTTCTCTACGCCTTGGGTATTCATAACACACGGCCTCCTCTCTCCTAAACCTGTTCTCCTTGCCGGAGATACAAAACCACCACGACCGGCCCTTTTTGGCCAATCTCTTGGCCAGAACTCTCTCTCTCTCTCTCTCTACGTTTTTCCATGAGTATTTTACTCTGGAATTGGATAATGAAATCGACCAGAGAGCCCCCATTTTTATAGAAAACGAGGGGGTAAGTCTTGCCCCACGAACAGGCACGACTTGCTAGCGAATGGGCACCATCAGCCAAGGGTTGTCCCCTTTCGGCCACTTGCATCCCTTCGCCCTTTCTGATTGGGTTTGGGGTCGGTCATAGGCCCAACCCACGCCTCAAGCCTCCTGTACTTAGCCCACGGCCTTGCCCAAAGACCCAACAGCCCATGGCCTCATGGCCGGACCTCACAGCCGGCCACTGACCCAGACCCGGACCATCGGCCTAAAGCCCGAACAGTCCGTCTAGCTGAGGTGAGCTGACTCTCAGCTGCCTCAGCTGGGTGAGCTAGTAGTCCAGCTAGTGGAGCTGACTTAGTAGGGACTGAGCTGGAGTGAACCAAACCTAGCTTCATTGAGCTGGCTGAGCTACTCGTCCACTTCGTCCAGTTACCGTCTTACTCGTCCTAGCTGTCTCTTAGCTTGTATAAGGTTAAGTCTAAGTTTCCTTATGTCCTTAACCATCTTTCTCGACCATGGAACGCTTGCCTTGATGTCCTAAGACTGGCTTTACGTTTCCTCGAACCATGGCCGTCCCGACAATCCTTTCCAGGATTGGGGGCGTGACAAGTCTCCCCCACTTGTAATGGATTCGTCCTCGAATCCGGTGATGATTATACCTTGTCCCAAGACAAAATATTCCAAACAAACTTATTCTAGTCTTGATCAGAGAATAGAACAAGCTTGATTAAAACCACTGAATCACCACTTCGTTGATCAATTTTCCTTTGACCATCGTTGTACAAGTCTCCCCCACTTGATAAGGATTTAACCACAAAAATCCTATCAAGTGGTCCTTTCTGGTTTCGCTGATGGCACCCTTACTTGTCTACTTTTACCACAGTCGAGGGTCCATCAAGCACCCATTCAAGTGATACTTGAAAATCCATCCAAAGACATTCCTTGTGTCACTGGCCGAAATCTCCAGGTTGCGGTCCTAGTATCCAACAAGTCTATGTCTTTCCTTTGAATATCATCTTCTTCAGATTTTATTCTTTCTCTGATCATAGTCCAAGACTAGATCATAATCAGTCCCTAGGAACATGCTGCATACTCGAGCCTTAGTAGATTTGGCCAATCCCCACACCACTCGATGTACCAGTCAAGTCCTCACGAACTTGTTCTAATCTTTAGGCTGCTCGTCCTACAATGAGTTCTAACAGATTATTATGGTTCTTTTGTCCTTCATGGACAATAAGGCTCATGACCTCAGCCACAACGTACTTGAACATCCCCTTAACTGGCCACAACCTTTTCAGGCTTGGCCACATTGCGATCTTTGTCCCTCCAGACTAAAAACGCCTCAGACTTGACTTCTATCGTTCACTGGACTTTGTCATAATTCGATCCTGGTCCTTCCTTGGACTCGATCGTACTCTGGTTCTGGTCCACTCAGGGACTCGACCGTTTCACCCCGACCATAGGTCCATCTCCGAATAGGTCGTGGGCTGATCCTCGTCCTTTTTTTTTTGGACTTGATCATTCTCAACCTTAGGTCAAACTCCGACTTGGTTGTACTGCGACCATGGTCCTCTCTCGGACGTGGTCAACTTCGGCTCTGCCATCTCAGTCGGAGCCGACAGAAACAGACTCTAGGACAGTGGTGCTGTCCCTGGTTCCAGTTCAATCATAAATGGATCCGACCTACCAGAGGGGAGACTCTGTAGAGAACGGAACACATCTGGGAACTCAGACACCAATGGGTCCTCAAACAGATATTTTAGATCACCAGAATTTGCCGCGCTCCATAGTGGTAATTGTGGTCAAAAAAATACTTCACAATCCCGTCTAAGCATCCAATCCACACGGAATGCTGACACCACTACTTTCCTTAAAGCCGGACTCAGACAATGGATCTCGATACCAACGAGATCCCAGACAGATCAACAGAATTGCCGTGCTCTGTAGTGGTAGTTGTGGTCAAAAATACTTCATAACCCTGTCTAAGCATCCAATTCACTTAGACTACTGACACCCCTACTTTCCTTAGAGCCGGACTCAGACTCAGACTTTGGTACTGGATCGGGTGAGCTCCAGTCTCCAATTGCACACAAACTTTGTGGCAATCGAGAGTGGCCCGATACTTTCCCAACCAGATTCATGCCTAGGATCATCTCGTGATTCTGTAGGCTCGTGGATATTTTTCTCGATCAGATCTACAGGCAGATTTCTCTCCTGGATTCACACCGGGATATTTTTCATGAGCCCTAGTGAATGCATAATTTGCCCACCGGCTGCCCTCACTAGTCTCGAATAATCCCCAGAACTCAGACAGAACATACTCTTTCGGACCAGTCCCGGACTCACAAAACTATGTGTAGCCTCTGTGTCGAAAAGTACGTGTGTTTCCACACCACAAATCCACTTGTGGAAACTATCTCAGTGCATGACCACACCACAAAGAACGTCCCGTAACATCCCTCATGGCATTGCCAATAACTTCAATACTTCCAGTTCCAGTGGATACCTAGATGAGTAAGCTCTCGGTTTGACCACACACTTGGAAAACGTCCCATACCATTCTCCAAGGCGTCTTACTTTTGCGAATGCTCACACCATTCACAAGAGCAATTTTAATAAACCTCAATCCCCATCATACTACGGTAGTTAAGATCATGTTCTTCCATTGATTGGAACGAACATCATGAGTTTTCCTCATTCTTTCCTTGGACAGATTCAGATTGGAATTGATTCATTCCATCCTACTAGATCTAAGGAAACCTACCTTGAATTATACCGAGTCCTAGCTGATCCATCTGATCACAAGTCCACTCGTGTACTGGTCATGTAGTGTCTCCTTTGAGTCAGATATAACATTGCATATGCTTTATTTATTATGAACGGCCATCAAGGGATAACACTTAACTTCAGTAGAATGCTGCACCTTTATTTCAACCTAAGCCACTCTTTGGTTCATGTTACTTCCCTTGTTTAGGTCATCCATAAACAAGTCTTGCATTGCTTACATCCCTTCCAACCCGTCTATTACTTATAAATACTAGATCGACCAACCTTTCTGTTTTTAGGTTCTTGGCCTTGGAAAATGTATCTTGGCTAAGCTGGTTCATCTTAGAATTCCCACATTTACAAGCATGATACCCTAGCTTACCTTAACTCTTTCTTGGCTCACCCCAACTAAGGTTTCATAGTCATCATAGTTTTGGAAATAACTTCGGTATGGAACACAACATCTTAGAGCGTTGTCCTAAACAGGATCAAGCATGCTCTGATACCAACTTATAAGACCCGATCCCGACAGCCTAGGCCACGGTCGATGCCTCACGTCGCTCGGTCCACTTCCTGGCCGAACCTCTTAATTTTCGCCCTTTATTTATAATATCGCCTAAAGGCGTGGGATAACTTAGATCTTAGCTAAAGACTTCCCTAGTCATTAATAGCCTAGATCCTTTCAACAGATACGCAGTTGATTATTCTGTAGTTAACCATTGGTCTAAAACAAATCTAACACTTGTCTGGTCGAATCACCTTAGCCTTGGTCAGTTTACTCAACTACCAATTAGCTTAAAGGTCAATCCTAAACCCAAACCAAGCCATACAATTCTGAGGTTCCATTCCCCTAAACCATTCTATCTAGATCTACATAAGTAAATGCTAGATCATACCTTTGCCACATCTACGGAGCTTATTACCTCATTGGCCCTCCATTGACTCGAATTGCTCTTGCTTGACAGCTGGACCACGATCACTCAATGATCTTACTTAAGGTCCTTATCTTGATTCATGCATCAAACAACTCCCCTAGGTACTTAGTCATTCAACAAACCATCCCCACAGACATAAGTAATCTTTGAGAAGTCTTTGAAAGGATAAGGGTTTGCATCTGGCCTTTCTCGGCTCATGCACACTCAAACATCCCCTTGCCATATAGGCAATAGTACCCAATCCATATTCTGGACTGACAAATCTCATTAGATCCTAAGTCAATCAACCAACCATCCTCAGATGACTTGGAACTGATGAGTCATCATCTGGCCTGACCGGCTTTGGGACTTAACCCAAACAACATATATGATTTGTTCATACCAAACGATGCATTCCTTAATCAGTTTAGTTCCGACACCTTGAACCATCATTCAGAGGTCAGGTCGTCCATACTCAACCATGATCAGATCTTACACGGCCTTCCTTGAACAATCAAACTTAGGCTCAGTATCTATGGTCTACGACACATAGTACTAGCCATACACTTCGTCATGACTCTTAGCCAATATCGAAGCTATCAACACCAAGGTTGATATCTAGAAACATCACATCAATACTCTTACTCCAGCAACCTGACTATCCATACTAGTGCTCGGCCATCGAACCATCGTCATGAAACATGATCCGACAACCAGAGTTGATAAGCCATCGTCTACTTAGCAGGTACTGATATAACCGGCCTTCCATTGCCATCATGTGGGTCTACGCCCTCCATAATGCATATGGCGCCTATCCTACTCACCAACCCAAGGTTTATTGTAAGATATCCCACTTAGCCTTTGCGGCTAAAGCCATCCAACCATAGCCGGATCGTCCATAGTCCCGTCTAACCGTCTGGTTAAGATCTAGGTGCGATCGACCAGTTATAAGTCTGGACCAAAGGCTCACGGACCTTCTTACCTGATCCGACCCAAAGCCTGGATCCATACCAGAGAGTAAGGCCCAAGACAAAACCGGATTGCCTTGCAACAAATCAGACCTTGCGACACAACACTCCGGTTAAACTAACCGTCCGTCCGTATGGACTGTCTGGTCTGTGCGTGTGTCCGGCCTATGGCCAAAGGACCACGCCTTAACCTACACAAGTCATGAACCATTGTGACTGTTCAGGGAAGGGTTGCAACCGTTCAGAACAGAACAGAACAGAACCGCCCCTATCCAATCGGATCACCTGATGCCGGTTTAGACCATGCGCGCGCCTAACTCGACGGTTATGGACCGCGACTTCATTACTCAACCAGAACCACGGTTATAACCAATCCCATCACATCAACAAGGCCACGCCAATTTACAGAAGGAGTAGAAGAAGAATTGGATGAAAAGAATAAGAAGAATAGGACACAATCCAAACGCCCATGGCTAGACCGGTTCAGACTGTCCGATTGTTTTAGCCGATGAGTCGGTGGTTACCCCACTGACCCTATCAGACAGAAACACGGCTTTCGAGTCCTTCTCCAGACCCTTCTCTACGCCTTGGGTATTCATAACACACGGCCTCCTCTCTCCTAAACCGTTCTCCTTGCCGGAGATACAAAACCACCACGACCGGCCCTTTTCCGGCCGATCTCTTGGCCAGAACTCTCTCTCTCTCTCTACGTTTTTCCATGAGTATTTTACTCTGGAATTGAATAATGAAATCGACCAGAGAGCTCATATTTATAGAAAACGAGGGGGTAAGTCTTGCCCCACGAACAGGCACGACTTGCTAGCGAATGGGCACCATCGGCCAAGGGTTGTCCCCTTTCGGCCACTTGCATCCCTTCGCCCTTTCTGATTGAGTTTGGGGTCGGTCATAAGCCCAACCCACGCCCCAAGCCTCCTGGACTTAGCCCACGGCCTTGCCCAAAGACCCAACAGCCCATGGCCTCATGGCCGGACCTCACAGCCTGTCACTGACCCGGACCCGGACCATCGGCCTAAATCCCGAACAGTCCGTCTAGCTGAGGTGAGCTGACTGTCAGCTGCCTCATCTGGGTGAGCTAGTAGTCCAGCTAGTGGAGCTGACTAAGTAGTGACTGAGCTAGAGTGAACTAAACCTAGCTTCATTGAGCTGGCCGAGCTACTCGTCCACTTCGTCCAGTTACCGTCTTACTCGTCCTAGCTGTCTCTTAGCTTGTATAAGGTTAAGTCTAAGTTTCCTTATGTCCTTAACCCTCTTTCTCGACCATGGAACACTTGCCTTGATGTCCTAAGACTGTCTTGTACGTTTCCTCGAACCATGGCCGTCCCGACAATCCTTTCCAGGATTGGGGGCGTGACACGCCAGCACACACAGGACATCCGGGGCTGTTTGTGGCTGTCTGTCAGCACACACAGGACATCCGTGTGTGTCCGTGTGTGTCTGTCAGCACACACAGGATGTTCGTGGATGTCGGTAAGCATACACAGGACGTCCGTGGCTGTACGTGTGTGTCCGTCAGCACACACAGGACGTCTGTAGCAGTCCATCAGTTGACATATCAGCACGTTGGTCCTTGGACTCTGCACGCTGGCCCTTCCCGTGGACTGTTTGGGTGATTTTGGCCCACGTGGGCTATCTGTTCAGTACACACAGGACGTCCGTGGGTGTCCGCCAGCACACACAGGACGTCCGTGGCGGTCCGTGTGTGTCCGTCAGCACACACAGGACGTCCATGGCTGTCCATCAGTATACATATCCGCACGCTGGTCCTTGGACTCAGTACGCTGGCCCTTCCCGTGGACTGTTTGGGTGATTTTGACCCACGGGGGCTGTTTGTTCAGTACACACAGGACGTCTGTGGGTGTCCGTCAGCACACACAGGACGTCCGTGTGTGTCCGTCAGCACACACAGGACGTTCGTGGCTGTGCGTGTGTGTCCATGTGTGTCTGTCAGCACACATGTGACGTCTGTGGCTGTCCATCAGTACACATATCAGCACGTTGGTCCTTTGACTCCGCACGCTGACCCTTCCTGTGGACTGTTCGGGTAATTTTGGCCCTCGTGGGCTGTCTGTTCAGTACACACAGGACGTCCGTGGGTGTCCGCCAGCACACACAGTACGTCCGTGGCTGTTTGTGGCTGTCCGTCAGCACACACAGGACGTCCGTGTGTGTCCGTGTGTGTCTGTCAGCACACACAGAACGTCCGTGGGTTTCCATCAGCACACACAGGACGTCAGTGGGTGTTCGTCAGCACACACAGGAGATCCGTGTCTGTCCGTGTGTGTCCGTCAGCACACACAGGACATTCGTGGCTGTACGTGTATGGACGTGTGTGTCCATCAGCACACACATGACGTCCGTGGCTGTCCATCAGTACACATATAAGCACGTTGGTCCTTGGACTCTGCACGCTGACCCTTCTTGTTGACTGTTTGGGTTAATTTGGCCCTCGTGGGCTGTCTGTTCAGTACACACAGGACGTCTGTGGGTGTCCGCCAGCACACACAGGACGTCTGTGGCTGTCCGTGTGTGTCCATCTGTGTCCGTCAACACACACAGGACGTCCGTGGCTGTCACTCAGTACACATATCAGCACGTTGGTCCTTGGACTCAGCATGCTGGCCCTTCCCGTGGACTGTTTGGGTGATTTTGTCCCAAGTGGGCTGTCTGTTCAATACACACAGGACGTCCATGGGTGTCCGCCAGCACACACAGGACGTCCGGGGCTGTTTGTGGCTGTCTGTCAGCACACACAGGACATCCTTGTGTGTCCGTGTGTGTCTGTCAGCACACACAGGACGTTCGTGGGTGTTGGTCAGCACACACAGGACGTCCGTGTGTGTCCGTAAGCATACACAGGATGTCCGTGGCTGTCCGTGTGTGTACGTCAGCACAAACCGGACGTCTGTGGCTGTCCATCAGTACACATATCAGCACGTTGGTCCTTGGACTCTGCACGCTGGCCCTGGTCTTGATGGACTTCCGAAGGCGACAAAGGCACCAAGGTGATCTTCATTCCCTTATGATCAAATGAATGCCGGTTTGTGAAACCATCATGCACTGCCTTCTTGTCAAATTGCCAAGGCCGGCCCAAGAGAACATGGCAAGCATCCATGGGAAGCACATTGCACACAACCTCATCCTCATATCGGCCAATGGAGAGTGGAACCGTGACTTGCTCCTTCACATACTGTTCTCCGGCCTCATTGAGCCACTCCAACCTGAAAGGACAAGAAAGAGGCCGAGTAACAAGCCCAAGTTTCTTTACAAGGGTGTCACTAGCCACATTAGTGCAACTACCTCCATCAATGATTAAAGAACAAAATTTATCAGAAATGAGACATCTAGAGTGAAAGAGATTCTCCCTTTGTTCTTTGTCATTGGATTTTGGTTGGACACTCAAGGCACGCCTAGTAACAAGTAGTGAACCATGGCTCGGCTCATCAAGAACATCCTCATCATAGATCGGATCAGAACTCTCCACAAAGGTCGAGCAAAACTCATCGATCACTCCATCGACCTCCTCATCAAAGATGGGATCAGTGGTGTCGTCCAAGACACTCCTAGTAACAAGAAGGGGACCATGAACCGGGAAGTCAAGTGCTTCTTCCTCATCATCATCATCATACACTGGTCCGAGATCCTCCTTGTCTTCTTCAGATTCGACTTCTCCAATCTTCAAGAGCACCATCACCTTTTGGTTTGGACATCGGTTGGCATAGTGGCCAAGGCCATGACACCTAAAGCATTGGATGTCTCTGGTTCGTTTGGTAGCCTCTTCTTTCTTTTCTCTATCAACAAGAGCAGGGATATTAGTCTTAAAAGCTGTATTTGTTGTGGAAGAAGACTTACCCTTGTCTTGATAGTTTGGCTTGGAAGCAAAGGTCGGTTTAGAAGAAAAGGTCGGTTTAGTGAGACCCTTTCTCTTGACTTGTTGCTCGATCAGCACAGCCTTGTGTAGCATCTGCTCCATGCTGTCATAGTCTTCCAGCTCCATGCGGTCTTGTATGTCCCGGTTGAGCCCGGTAAGAAATCTGGCCATGGTGGCGTCTAAGGGCTCTTCTACAGCAGCTTTGATCATCAAGGTCCCCATCTCCTGGTGATAGTCCTCAACTGAATTAGAACCTTGAAGCAAACGCCTGAGTTTATGGTGTAGATCTCGGTGGTAATGGTCGGGAACAAAGCGTCTCCGCATCAGCATGGAAAGCTCATCCCATGTATCAACTGGCGCCTCACCTGCTCTCCTCCTGCTAGTCACAACTCGATCATACCAGTTAATAGCATAGCCAGTAAACTCAGCAGCAGCAAGTCTAACCTTTTTAATATCAGAAGAATTTTGACAATCAAACACAAGTTCAATTTTTCTTTCCCATTCAAGAAAAGCATCCGGATCATTTTTGCCATCAAAACTTGGAATTTTCAATTTCAAACCACTCAAGCCATCATTGGTTCTTTCATTTCTACCAAAAGAATTGACATCACCTCGGTTTTGATGCCTAGGAAGTCTCCTTGGACGGTTGATGGATCGATCATTATCATAAGACTCTTCTCAGATTTCTAGGTCGGACCGGCCGTTCCTTCTTGCATGGTCACGTCTGGTTCTGGTTCGTGACTGAGTTGGACGGCCCTGAAGTTCATCAAGCCTCTGATGGATCGCCTCCAAACCTGTATTCAACAAGTTAGACATAGAATCATTGAGAGCACGCATTTGCAAGTTTGATAATCTGGCATATGAATTTCCGGGTCGGTTTCTTTCTTTTTCACTATCCATGGTTACCTGAAAACTTAAACAAGGTAAAGTTAGATTAAAAACTTCACACACTCAGGTGTTTATCCTCACCCACACACGTGTTTCACTAAATTTTTGTTGGTAATCACACAAGAGAGTTCCTCCCAAAGTTCTAAGAGAGCAAACTAGATCACCCAATGAGCAAATCCAAGTGAACCAAAGATCAAGAGAGAAAGATAAGAGATTTAGAGGGGAACCCGCCTTAACCACCTCAAAGACCGGATTTCTCTTCGGCCAGCAGGCTTTCTCTTCCACCACCACACCGCAAACAAATCAAACTTTGGAATATAGATCTTTCTCCTTTTTTTTTTTATATATGGGGGTAATGAGGGGCCCGGGTTCAAGATAGATAGATAAGAAATTTAGATGAAGAATATGGAAGATGAAATGAAATGGATTGAAAAAGAGTTACCGAGAGAGTGGCTCTTATACCACTTGATAGAACCAAAATAAGGATCACTCTTTCGGTAAGGTTGATATGAACTCAGATCCGAGAGGATTGAGAACTGATGGATCGAGGGGTGACACTAAGGGTTGCGGAATAGCCCAAAGATACTACCAGAGATTCGAAGGTTGCCGGATGTGACGCACCGGTCCAACACAACGAAGTGGTTCGCTTGGAGATGACCTCACCAAGAGAAGTATGAATGTTCTAAGCAAAGAACAATGAGAGAAGACTCAAAAGAAGCAAAGGAAAATCGATGTGATTTTATTAAGGGGGATCATCACATACTTATAAGGTTTGTGAGTCAAAGAAACATAAAGACATTTGTGGGAAAAGACAACATAGAAGATAAAAATTAATGAAAACAAGACATAGAAACTAGAAATGAAGACTTTGCTAAAGACTGGTCAAGGTGCGGATTCTTGTGTTGACTGGTCCAGATTCACAAAGATGTCCAGGTTCATTCTGTGGCGATCAGGTCGTCCGCGGTAAGGAGCAGGATGGATGTAAGGCTGCCCGCATGGTTGATCGTCGATGATCCATGCACAGATGAAGAGATAGCTCGACCCAAATCTTCAGAGAGCTTAAGTATCCTTCCTTTGGAGTAGTTGGAAGCATCGATCATCATGAAATCATCAAAGTGGTTGGAAAGGTCGTGATCAGCCTGATCCGGGCGTGCGGTACGTCCCAAACGGGCCAGGAAAGATAGGCTAAGTCAAAAATCTGATTCTTCTCGATGATCATGGGTTCTGGCTTGTCTGTTGGCTCTAGAATGGCGAATGGGTCTGGGAAGAACGCCTGTGGTTTGGCTGATTCGGTCATCAGGTCGTGGATCCATCCTTAGTTCACGTCCGGATGCACGCGGGTCGTTCCGGGACACGGCTCTGTCCGTTGATCTGGTACGGATGAATGGCTGAACCTCAGTTGGACTGATCTGATCGTCCTGGTCACCATGCTGAGTCTGCTCCACGTCCTGGTCCAGGTCCTTGGTTCTATCACGTGGGCTGTCTATTCAGTACACACAGGACGTCCCTGGAACTCCGCCAGTACACACAGGACGTCCGTGGCTGTCCGTGTGTGTCCGTCAGCACACACGGGACGTCCGTGGCTGCCCCTCAGTACACATATCAGAACGTTGGTCCTTGGACTCAACACGCTGGCCCTTCCCGTGGACTTTTTGGGTGATTTTGTCCCACGTGGGCTGTCTGTTCAGTAGACACAGAACGCCTGTGGGTGTCCGCCAGCACACACAGGACGTCCGTGGCTGTTTGTGGCTGTCCGTCAGCACACACAAGATGTCCGTGTGTGTCCGTGTGTGTCTTTCAGCACACACAGGCTGTCCGTGGGTGTCCGTCAGCACACACAGGACGTCCGTGTGTGTCCGTCAGCATACACAGGACATCCGTGGCTGTCCGTGTGTGTCCGTCTGCACACACAGGACGTTCGTGGCTGTCCATAAGTACACATATCAGCACGTTGGTCCTTGGACCCTGCACGCTGGCCCTTCCCGTGGACTGTTTCGGTGATTTTGGCCCACGTGGGCTATCTGTTCAGTACACACAGGACGTATGTGGTGTCCGCCAGCACACACAGGACGTCCGTGGCTGTCTGTGTGTGTCCGTGTGTGTCCGTCAGCACACACAGGACGTCTGTTGCTGTCCATCAGTACACATATCAGCACGTTGGTCCTTGGACTCAGCACGCTTACCCTTCCCGTGGACTGTTTGGGTGATTTAGGCGCACGTGGGCTGTCTGTTCAGTTCACACAGGACGTCCGTGGGTGTCCGTCAGCACACACAGGACGTCCGTGTGTGTCAGTCAGCACACACAGGACATCCGGGGATGTCCGTGTGTATCTGTGTGTGTCCGTCAGCACACACAGGACGTCCGTGGCTGTCCATCAGTACACGTATCAGCACGTTGGTCCTTGGACTCCGCACGTTGAACCTTCCTGTGTACTGTTCGGGTGATTTTGGCCCACGTGGGCTGTCTGGTCAGTACACACAAGACGTCCGTGGGTGTCCGCCAGCACACACAGGATGTTTGTGGCTGTCCGTGTGTGTCCGTGTGTGTCCGTCTGTGTCCGCCAACACACAGAGGACGTCTGTGGCTGTCCCTCAGTACACATATCAGCACGTTGGTCCTTGGACTCAGCACGCTGGCCCTTCCCGTGGACTGTTTGGGTGATTTTGGCCCACGTGGGCTGTCTGTTCAGTACACACAGGACGTCTGTGGGTGTCCGCCAGCACACACAGGACGTCTGTGGCTGTCTGTGGCTGTCCGTCAGCACACACAGGACGTCTGTGGCTGTCTGTGTGTGTCTGTATATGTCTGTGGGTGTCCGCCAGCATACACAGGACGTCTGTGGCTGTCCGTGGGTGTCTGTCAGCACACACAGGATGTCTATGTGTGTCTGTCAGCACACATAGGACGTCCGTTTGTGTCCGTGTGAGTCGGTCAGCACACACAGGAAGTCCGTGGCTGTACATCAGTACACATATCAGCACGCTGGTCCTTGGTCTCAGCTCGCTGGCCCTTCCAGTGGACTGTTCAGGTGATTTTGGTCAGTGTGCTGTCTGTTCAGTACACACAGGACGTTTGTGGGTGTCCATCAGCACACACAGGACGTCCGTGGGTGTCCGTCAGCACACACAGGACGTCTGTGGCTGTCCGTGTGTGTCCGTGTGTGTCCGTGCGTGTCCGTCAGCACACACAGGACGTCTGTGGCTGTCCATCAGTACACATATCAGCACGCTGGCCTTTCTCGTGGACTGTTCGGGTGATTTAGGCCGACGTGGGCTGTCTGTTCAGTACACACAGGACGTCTGTGGGTGTCCGTCAGCACACACAGGATGTCCATGGGTGTCCGTCAGCACGCACAGGACGTTCGTGGCTGTCCGTGTGTGTCCGTGTGTGTCCGTCAGCACACACAGGATGTCCGTGGCTGTCCAACAGTACACATATCAGCACGTTGGTCCTTGGACTCAGCACGCTGACACTTCTCGTGGACTGTTCGGGTGATTTTGGCCTTCATGGGCTGTCTGTTTAGTACACGCAGGACGTCCCTGGGTGTCCGCCAGCACACACAGGACGTCCGTGGCTGTCTGTGTGTGTCCGTGTGTGTCCGTCTGTATCCGTCAGCACACAGAGGACGTTTGTGGCTGTCCATCATTGCACATATCAGCACGTTGGTCCTTGGACTCCGCACGCTGGCCCTTCCGTGGACTATTTGGGTGATTTTGGCCCACGTGGGCTGTCTGTTCAGTACACACAGGACATCGTGGGTGTCTGCCAGCACACACAGGACGTCTGTGGCTGTCCGTCAGCACCACACAGGATGTCCGTGACTTTCCGTGTGTGTCCGTGTGTGTCCGTCAGCACACACAGGACGTCCGTGGGTGTCCATCAGTACACATATCAGCACATTGGTCCTTGGACTCAGCACGCTGAACCTTCCCATGGACTGTTTGGTTGATTTTGGCCCACGTGGGCTGTCTAGTCAGTACACACAAGACGTCCGTGGGTGTCCGCCCAGCACACACAGGATGTTGTGGCTGTCCGTGTGTGTCCGTGTGTGTCCGTCTGTGTCCGTCAACACACAGAGGACGTCTGTGGCTGTCCATCAGTACACATATCAGCACGTTGGTCCTTGGACTCAGCACGCTGGCCCTTCCCGTGGACTGTTTGGGTGATTTTGGCCCACGTGGGCTGTCTGTTCAGTACACACAGGACGTCTGTGGGTGTCCGCCCGCACACACAGGACGTCTGTGGCTGTTTGTGGCTGTCCGTCAGCACACACAGGACGTCTGTGGCTGTCTGTGTGTGTCTGTATATGTCTGTGGGTGTCCGCCAGCATACACAGGACGTCTGTGGCTGTCTGTGGGTGTCTGTCAGCACACACAGGACGTCTGTGTGTGTCTGTCAGCACACATAGGACGTCCGTGTGTGTCCGTGTGAGTCGGTCAGCACACACAGGACGTCCGTGGCTGTACATCAGTACACATATCAGCACGCTGGTCCTTGGTCTCAGCACGCTGGCCCTTCCAGTGGACTGTTCGGATGATTTTGGTCCACGTGGGCTGTCTGTTCAGTACATACAGGACGTCCGTGGGTGTCCGTCAGCACGCACAGGACGTCCGTGGGTGTCCGTCAGCACACACAGGACGTCTGTGGCTGTTCGTGTGTGTCCGTGTGTGTCCGTGCGTGTCCGTCAGCACACACAGGACGTCCGTGGCTGTCCATCAGTACACATATCAGCACGCTGGCCTTTCCCGTGGACTGTTCGGGTGATTTTGGCCGACGTGGGCTGTCTGTTCAGTACACACAGGACGTCTGTGGGTGTCCGTCAGCACACACAGGATGTCCATGGGTGCCCGTCAGCACGCACAGGACGTTCGTGGCTGTCCGTGTGTGTCCGTCAGCACACACAGGATGTCCGTGGCTGTCCATCTGTACACATATCAGCACGTTAGTCCTTGGACTCAGCATGCTGACACTTCTCGTGGACTGTTTGGGTGATTTGGCCTTCATGGGCTGTCTGTTTAGTACACGCAGGACGTCACTGGGTGTCCGCCAGCACACACAGGACGTCCGTGGCTGTCTGTGTGTGTCCGTGTGTGTCCGTCTGTGTCCGTCAGCACACAGAGGACGTCTGTGGCTATCCATCAGTGCACATATCAGCACGTTGGTCCTTGGACTCAGCACGCTGGCCCTTCCCGTGGACTATTTGGGTGATTTTGGCCCACGTGGGCTGTCTTTTCAGTACACACAGGACATCCGTGGGTGTCTGCCAGCACACACAGGACGTCTGTGGCTGTCCGTCAGCACACACAAGATGTCCGTGACTTTCCGTGTGTGTCCGTGTGTGTCCGTCAGCACACACAGGACGTCCGTGGGTCTCCGTCAGTACACATATCAGCACATTGGTCCTTGGACTCAGCACGCTGACCCTTCCCATGGACTGTTCGGGTGATTTTGGCACACGTGGGCTGTCTGTTCAGTACACACAGGACGTCCGTGGCTGTCCGTCAGCACACACAGGATGTCCGTGACTTTCCGTGTGTGTCCGTGTGTGTCCGTCAGCACACACAGGATGTCCGTGGGTGTCCGTCAGTACACATATCAGCACATTGGTCCTTGGACTCAGCACGCTGACCCTTCCCATGGACTGTTCGGGTGATTTTGGCCCATGTGGGCTGTCTGTTCAGTACACACATGACGTCTGTGGGTGTCCGTCAGCACAAACAGGACGTCCGTGTGTGTTCATCAGCACACACAGGACATCTGGGGCTGTCCGTGTTTGTATGTGTGTGTCCGTCAGCACAAACAGGACGTTCGTGGCTGTCCATCAGTGCACATATCAGCACGTTGGTCCTTGGACTCAGCACGTTGACCCTTCCCGTGGACTGTTTGGGTGATTTTGGCCCACGTGGGCTGTCTGGTCAGAACACACAGGACGGCCGTGGGTGTCCGCCAGCACACACAGCACATCCGTGGCTGTCCGTGTGTGTCCACGTGTGTTCGTCTGTGTTCGTCAGCAAACACAGGACGTCCATGGCTGTCCATCAGTACACATATCAGCACGTTGGTCCTTGGACTCAGCATGCTGGCCCTTCCCGTGGACTGTTTGGGTGATTTTGGCCCACGTGGGCTGTCTGTTCAGTACACACAGGACGTCCGTGGCTATCCGTGTGTGTCTGTGGGTGTCCGCCAGCACACACAGGACGTTTGTAGCTGTCTGTGGGTGTCCGTCAGCACACACAGGACGTCCGTGTGTGTCCGTCAGCACACACAGGACATCTGGGGCTGTTCGTGTGTGTCCGTGTGTGTCCATCAGCACACACACGACGTACGTGGCTGTCCATCAGTACACATATCAACACGTTGGTCCTTGGACTCAGCACGCTGACCCTTCCTGCGGACTGTTCGGATGATTTTGGCCCTCGTGGGCTGTGTGTTCAGTACACACAGGACGTCCGTGGGTGTCTGCCAGCACACACATTATTTCCGTGGCTGTCTGTGTGCGTCCGTGTGTGTCCGTCTGTGTCCGTCAGCACACAAAGGACGTCTGTGGCTGTCCATCAGTACACATATCAGCACGTTGGTCCTTGGAGTCAGCACGCTGGCCCTTCCCGTAGACTGTTTGGATGATTTTGGCCCACATGGGCTGTCTGATCAGTACACACAGGACGTCCGTGGGTGTCCGCCAGCACACGCAGGACGTCTGTGGGTGTGCGTCAGTACACATATCAGCACGTTGGTTCTTGGACTCAGCACGCTGACCCTTCCCGTGGACTGTTCGGGTGATTTTGGCCCACATGGGCTGTCTGTTCAGTACACGTAGGACGTCCGTGGGTGTCCGTCAGCACACACAGGACATCCGTGTGTGTCCGTCAGCACACACAGGACGTCCGTGTGTGTCCATCAGCACACACAGGATGTTCGAGGCTGTCCGTGTGTGTCTGTGTGTGTCCGTCAGCACACACAGGAGGTCTGTGGCTGTCCATCAGTACACATATCAGCACGTTGGTCCTTGGACTCAGCACGTTGACCCTTCCCGTGAACTGTTTGGGTGATTTTGGCCCACGTGGGTTGTCTGGTCAGTACACAGAGGACGTCTGTGGGTGTCCGCCAGCACATACAGGACATCCGTGGCTGTCCGTGTGTGTCCGTGTATGTTCGTCTGTGTCCGTAAGCACACATAGGACATCCGTGGCTGTCCATCAGTACACATATCAGCACGTTGGTCCTTGGACTCAGCACGCTGGCCCTTCCCGTGGACTGTTTGGGTGATTTTGGCCCACGTGGGCTGTCTGTTCAGTACACACAGGACGTCCGTGGGTGTCCGACAGCGCACACAGCACGTCTGTGGCTGTCTGTGGCTGTCCGTCAGCACACACAAGACGTCTGTGGCTGTCCGTGTGTGACCGTGTGTGTCTGTGGGTGTCTGCCAGCACACACAGGACGTTCGTAGCTGTCTGTGGCTGTCCATCAGCACACACAGGACGTCCGTGTGTGTCCGTCAGCACACACAGGACGTCCGTGTGTGTCCATGTGTGCCCGTCAGCACACACAGGACGTCCGTGGCTGTCCATCTGTACACATATCAGCCCGTTGGCCCTTGCCGTGGACTATCTGGGTGATTTTGGCCCACGTGGGCTGTTTGTTCAGTACACACAGGACATCCGTGGGTGTCCGCCAGCACAGAGAGGTCGTCCGTGGGTGTCCGTCAGTACACATATCAGCACGTTGGTCCTTGGACTCAGCACGCTGACCCTTCCCTTGGACTGTTCGGGTGATTTTGGCCCACGTGGGCTGTCTGTTCAGTACACACAGGACGTCCGTGGGTGTCCGTCAGCACACACAGGACGTCCGTGTGTGTCCGTCAGCACACACAGGACGTCCGTGTGTGTCTGTCAGCACACACAGGACGTCTGTGGCTGTCCATCAGTACACATATCAGCACGTTGGTCCTTCCTGTGAACTATTCGGGTGATTTTGGCCCACGTGGGCTGTCTGGTCAGTACACACAGGACGTCCGTGGGTGTCCGCCAGCACACACAGGACATCCGTGGCTGTCCGTGTGTGTCCGTGTGTGTTCGTCTGTGTCCGTCAGCACACATAGGACATCCGTGGCTGGCGGATACCCACATACACACACAGACACACACGGACAGCCACAGACGTCATGTGTGTGCTGACGGACAGCCACAGACAGCCACGGATGTCCTGTGTGTGCTGGCGGTGTAAGACCCGATCCCGGCCGCCTAGGCCGCGGTCGATGCCTCACGTCGCTCGGTCCACTTCCTGACCGAACCTCTTAATTTTCGCCCTTTATTTATAATATTGCCTAAAGGCGAGGGCTAACTTAGACCTTAGCTAAAGACTTACCTAGTCATTAATAGCCTAGATCCTTTCAACAGATACGCAGCGGATTATTCTCTAATTAACCATTGGTCTAAAACCAATCTAACACTTGTCTGGTCGAATCACCTTTGCCTTGGTCGGTTTACTCAACCACCAATTAGCTTTAAGGTCAATACTAAACCAAAACCAAGCCATACGATTCTGAGGTTCCATTCCCCTAAACCATTCTATCTAGATCTACATAAGTAAATGCTAGATCATACCTTTGCCACATCTATGGAGCTTATTAGCTCATCGGTCCTCCATTGACTCGAATTGCACTTGCTTGACAGCTGGACCACGATCACTCAATGATCTTACCTAAGGTCCTTATCTTGACTCCTGCATCAAACAGCTCCCCTAGGTACTTAGTCATTCAACCAACCATCCCCACCGACATAAGTAACCTTTGAGAAGTCTTTGAAAGGATAAGGGTATGTATTTGGCCTATCTAGGCTCAAGCACAATCCAAAATCCTTTTGCCTTATAGGCAATAGTACCAAGTCCATCTTCTGGACTGACAAAGCTCATTAGATCCTAAGTTAATCAACCAGCCATCCTCACATGACTTGGAACTGATGAGTCATCATCTGGCCTGACCGGCCTTGGGACTTAACCCAGACAACATATATGATTTGTTCATACCAACCGATGCATTCGTTAATCAGGTTAGTACTGACACCTTAGACCATCATCCAGAGGTCAGGTCGTCCATACTCAACCATGATCAGATCTTACACGGTCTTCCTTGAACAACCATACTTAGGCTCATAACCTATGGTCTACGACACATAGTACTAGCCATACACTTCGTCATGACTCTTAGCCAATCTCGAAGCTATCAACACCAAGGTTGATATCTAGAAGCATCACATCAATACTCTTACTCCAGCAACGTGACTATCCATACTAGTGTTCGGTCATCGAACCATTGTCATGAAACATGATCCGACCACTAGACTTGATAAGCCATCGTCCACTTAGCATGTACTGATATAACCGGCCTTCCATTGCCATCATGTGGGTCTACACCCTACATAAGGCATATGGCGCCTATCCTACTCACCAACCCAAGGTTGATTGTAAGATATCCCACTTAGCCTTTGCGGCCAGAACCATCCAACCATTGCCGGATCGTCCATAGTCCCGTCTAACCGTCTAGTTAAGATCTAGGTGCGATCGGCCAGTTATAAGACCCGATCCTGGATCCATACCACAGAGTAAGGCCCACGACCAAACCGGATTGCCTTGCAACCAATCAGACCTTGCGACACAACACTCCGGTTAAACTAACCGTCCGTCCGTTCGACTATGCAGCCGCGGACTGTCCACTTGGTTCGGCCTAAGCCTTGAACCAATGGCACCGTTTGGAACTCACACCCTTTGGGAACTAGTACCCTTTGGACACACGGGCCTCTTGGCAACTCATGACCCTTGGCAACTCGCACCCATTCAGATGTTCCATCCGTTCGACCTAACCGTCCATATGGACTGTCTGGTCCGTACGTGTGTCCGGCCTATGGCGAAAGGACCACGCCTTAACCTACACAAGTCATGAACCATTTTGACTGTTCAGGGAAGGGTTGCAACCGTTCAGAACAGAACAGAACCGCCCCTATCCAATCGGATCACCTGAGGCCGGTTTAGACCATGTGCGCGCCTAACTCGTCGGTTATGGACCGCGACCGCATTACTCAACCATAACCACGGTTATAACCAATCCCAACACATCAACAAGGCCACGCCAATGTACAGAAGGAGTAGAAGAGGAATTAGATGAAAAGAATAAGAAGAATGGGACACAATCCAAACGCCCATGGCTAAACCGGTTCGGACTGTCCGATGGTCTTAGCCGATGAGTGGGTGGTTACCCCACTGACCCTATCTGACTGAACCACGGGGTTGGAGTCCTTCTCCAGACCTTTCTCTATGCCTTGGGTATCCATAACCACACGGCCTCCTCTCTCCTAAATCGTTCTCCTTGCCGGAGATACTAAACCACCACGACCGGCCCTTTTCCGCCCGATCTCTTGGCCAGGACTCTCTCTCTTTCCCTCTACGTTTTTCTCAGAGTATTTTACTCTGGAATTGGATTATGAAATCAACAGGAGAGACCCCATATTTATAGAAAACGAGGGGGTAAGTCTTGCCCCACGAACAGGCACGACTTGCTAGCGAATGGGCACCATCGGCCAAGGGTTGTCCCCTTTCGGCCACTTGCATCCTTTCGCCCTTTCTGATTGGGTTTGGGGTAGGTCATAAGCCCAACCCACGCCCCAAGACTCCTGGACTTAGCCCACGGCCTTGTCCATGGACCCAACAGCCCAATGGCCTCATGGCCGGACCTCACAGCCCGCCACTGACCTGGACCCGGACCATCGGCCTAAAACCCGAACAGTCCGTCTAGCTGAGATGAGCTGACTCCCAGCTGCCTCAGCTGAGTGAGCTAGTAGTCCAGCTATTGGAGCTGACTTAGTAGTGGCTGAGCTGGAGTGAACTCAACCTAGCTTCGTTAAGCTGGTCGAGCTACTTCTCTATCTCATCCAGCTACCGTCTTACTCGTCTTAGCTGTCTCTTTGCTCTTATAAGGTTAAGTCTAAGTTTCCTTATGTGCTTAACCTTCTTTCCTGACCATGGAACGCTTGCCTTGATGTCCTAAGACTGGCTGGTACGTTTCCTCGAACCATGGCCGTCCCGACAATCCTTTCCAGGATTGGGGGCGTGACACACAGGACGTCCGTGTATGTCCATGTGTGCCCGTCAGCACAAACATGACGTCCGTGGCTGTCCATCAGTACATATATCAGCACGCTGGTCCTTGGACTCAGCAAGCTGGCCCTTCCCGTGGACTGTTTGAGTGATTTTGGCCCATGTGGGCTGTCTGTTCAGTACACACAGGACGTCTGTGGGTGTCTGTCATCACACACAGGACTTCCGTGTGTGTCCGTCAGCACACACAGGACGTCCGTGACTGTCCGTGTGTGTCCGTGTGTGTCCGTCAGCACACACAAAACGTCTGTGGCTGTCCATCAGTACACATATCAGCACATTATTCCTTGGACTCAGCACGTTGACCCTTCCCGTTGACTGTTCGAGTGATTTTGGCCGTTTTGGGCTGTCTGTTCAGTACACACAGGACGTCCGTGGGTGTCCGCCAGCACACACAGGACGTCTGTGGCTGTCCGTGGCTGTCCATCAGTATACATATCAGCACGTTGGTCCTTCGACTTAGCACGCTGGCCCTTCTCGTGGACTGTTTGGGTGATTTTGGCCCACATGGGCTGTCTGTTCAGTACACAGAGGACGTCTGTGGGTGTCCGCCAGCACACACATGACGTCCGTGGCTGTCCATGGCTGTCCGTCAGCACACACAGGACGTTCGTGTGTGTCCGTGTCTGTCCGTCAGAACACACAGGACGTCCGTGGCTGTCCATCAGTACACATATCAGCACGTTGGTCCCTGGACTCAGCATGCTGGCCCTTCCCGTGGACTGTTTGGGTGATTTTGGCCCACGTGGGCTGTATGTTCAGTACGTACAGGAAGTCCGCGGGTGTCTGCCAGCACACACATGACGTCTGTGGCTGTCCATCAGCACACACAGGACGTCTGTGGCTGTCCGTGTGTGTCCGTGTGTGTCTGTGGTTGTTCGCCAGCATACACAAGATGTTCGTGGCTGTTCGTGGCTGTCTATCAGCACACACAGGACGTCCGTGTGTGTCCTTCAGCACACACATGACGTCCATGGCTGTCCGTCAGCACACAAAGGACGTCTGTGACTGTCTGTGTGTGTCCGTCAGCACACACAGGACGTCCGTGGGTGTCCGTCAACACACACAGGACGTCTGTGTGTGTCCCGTCAACACACACAGGACGTCCGTGGCTGTCCATGTGTGTCTGTGTGTGTCCGTCAGCACACACAGGACGTCCGTGGCTGTCAATCAGTACACATATCAGCACGTTGGTCCTTGGACTCAGCACCCTGGCTCTTCTCGTGGACTGTTTGGGCGATTTTGGCCCACGTGGGCTGTCTGTACAGTACACACAGGACGTCCATGGGTGTCCGCCAGCACACATAGGACGTCTATGGATGTTCGTGGCTGTCTTAGAGCACACACTGGACGTCCGTGGCTGTCCGTGTGTGTCCGTGTCTGTCCGTCAGCACACACAGGACGTCCGTGGCTGTCCATCAGTACACATATCAGCACGTTGGTCCTTGGACTCAGCACGCTGACCCTTCATGTGGACTGTTCGTGTCATGTCCCCGATCCTGGATAGGATCATCCGGACAGACTTTATTGCGAGGAGACGCACCAGTCAGGTCACATGACCTAAAGACAAGCGTGTCATGGTCCAAAACGTGGTTAAGGGAATCAGGTAGCTGGAACTTAACCAAAATAAGGCAGATGCAAGCTCAAAGGAGATGGACAAGCGAGCTGGTAGCTGGACGAGATCCAGGTGAAGGTCGATGAAGTGTGTGATCAGAATGGATCATGGGAGAACTAAGTATAGGTCTGGAAATAGACCAAGGGACTTCGAAGAATTGAAGAAGATAAAGGAAGCAAGCTGGACACAGTGTATAACAGCTGGGCGATGCAGTAAGCAAGCTCGACCAGCTAGGTGAAGTGTAGTGCAGCTCAATGTAGCTCACTGAAGTGTAGGTCAGCTCCCTGAGCTGGATGGTCTAGCTCACTCAGCTGGGTCAGCTGGGGATCAGCTCAACTCAGCTGGACTGAGTGTTCAAGTCATGGGCAGTTGGGCCGGGTCTGGATAGTGGCGGGGCCATGTGGGCGACCCGTGTGTACCGATGGGCTGATTGGCTCTTGGGATTGAGCCAGGAGCTTGGGCAATCCGTGTGGGCTTGTTTTTGGACATGTCTGGTAACTGCCTGAGGCGAAAGGGTGTGATCTGGACCATTGATTAAATCAATGGCCAGAAATGATATCGAAAGGGTGCAACCTTTGGAAAGGTAACTGCCCCTTTTTTCTATAAAAGGCAGGCAAGTCCGTGCCTTTGCAGGCACGCCAGGGCTTCCTCCTACACCGTGAAACACAAAGAAAACACAGATAAAAGACAGGGAGTTGGTCGGATTCCCAATCCAAGACCCTTGATGGTGTGAAGGCCATAAAGAGGCAGTTTTGGGAGAGATCAAGGGGGAAGTTATGAACGACTTTCTGGTGGCTTTTGATCCGTGAGGTTATCACCCAAAGCATCCTCCAGGGCCTGAGAACACACGCAAATGGTGAGGAAAGAAGGTAGATGATCGTAATTCATTCCCAAAGGCCAAGACAGCCTTAAGGGCAGATGTGTGTAGAAAGGCAGTTTCATGGAAGTGCAAGGGGAGTTATGAACGACCCTGTGGTAGGTTTTCACCACTGATGAACACGTCCTAGGCTTCCTCTGCATCTTGGGAACACACGAAAATACCCAGGAGAGAAGGGAGAAGGCCGGACTTCACTCACAAAGGCATGAATAGCCTTGAAGGTGGATGCAGTGTAGAAACTGGTTTCATGGAAGTTCCATGGAAGGGATCAGGGGCGCGACCCATGAATGGATCTTATCAATACAGGAGTTATGTGATAAGGGTTGATAGAGGCGTTCACTGAAGGAGCATGGCCGAACATAATAAGGAAAGGCACATGATCTAATCAGATCATGTATAAGGTAACCGGTTTTATGATTACCTTTGAATTACAATTCTGTTGACTGTGGAAATTATCATGGCCAAGTATGGCACGTCCTTGAGGACTATATATATTAGGAATGTTTATGGTGTAGTCTGTTGGATCAGGCCTGATGGCACTGAACCAAGGCCTTGGCCGGTTCAGGAATGGTGCCCATGGCCTTGGCCGGGCTGTTCATGATCCGGATCTATATGGCCTGGGTCGATTCTTTGGAATCTGATTATGGGAATCTCTTAGTTATGAATTATCATGAGTTTTCATGTATTTTAATCAATTTTTAGGAATTGATTTGATGATGTCCAGTTTTGGCCGGTTTGGCTGATTTTGGCCGAGATCTATAGGATCGAGGCCGGTTCTGAAAATTCTGATTATGGCATTCTCTTAGTTGGGAATTATCATGAATTATCATGAATTTTAATTAGTTTTTCGAGCATACTTGGAAGAGGTCATTTTTGTACCTGAGAGCATATTGATGCTTATCTGATGGAGTTGTGTTGGGTTTGGTCATGTGTGAACCATTAATCCGACTCATGGAGGAGGCACATGGGGGTCATGGTATTAGAGGAACCATGTGGATTGCAAGGTCCAATATGTTTGGAACCAGCAGGAAGCCATGAATAAGAGTATAGCTAGTACTTGATGGCGTGGACCATAAGTACTGCGCTTGGGTGTTATTATTCAAGGAAGGCCGTGTGTGATCTGATCATGGGTAAGGATGGATGACCTGATCCATAGATGATGGATCAAGTTGTCTGATCTGATTTATCAAAGGATGCACCGGTGGTAAGAGGAGGACTGATCGGCTTTGTTGGGACATGGTTCCATGGCCAGTTAGGTACGTGTGAAGACTCATCAGTTCTGGGTCATGTGGGGTGGTTGGTTGATTGACTCAGGATCTGATGGGCGTTGTTAGTCCATGAGCTGGACTTGGTATCATAAGTTGATAAGGCAAAAGGATGTGGGACAGTGCATGAGCAGGTAAGGGCCAGATGCATGTCCTTAGCTGTTTGAAGACTTCTCAAAGGTTACTTATGTCTGTGGGGATGGTTGGCTGAATGACTAAGTACCTAAGGGAGATTTTTTGTGTGTGTAACGGAGCTGGACGCAGTATATGGCAGCTGGCCATAGCTCGGTCCTAGCTCAGTTCGAGTGTGACAGCTCGATCAGCTGGTATATGAGTTAATTCAGCTAGAGTAGCTGGGCCGATGAGCTAACAAGCTCCGTGGATGTGGCAAAGGTATGATCTAGCAATGTTGCATAGATCTAGATAGAATGGTTAGGGAAAACAGAACCTCAGATTTGACTTGGTTCGTGTTCAGAATCAACCTTGGAGCTAGCTGGTAGTTGAGTATACTAACCATTAGCTGAGGTGATTCGACCGGACTAGTATTAGATTGGATTTAGTCCAATGGATGATAGATGTTATTCCGCTGTGCATAAGTTCAAATGATCTAAGCTAGGGAATGAATAAGGTAGTCTTGAGCTAAGATCTGAGTTAGCCCTCGCCTATGGGCGATGTTTTTAAATAAAGGGCGAAATTTTTAGTGGTTCGGTCAGTGTATGGACCGAGCGACGTGAGGCATCGACCGCGGCCTAGTCGGCCGGGATCGGGTCTTTCAGTTTGGGTGATTTTGGCCCACGTGGACCAACGTGCTGATATGTGTACTGATGGATTGCCACTGACGTCCTGTGTGTGCTGACGGATACACACGGACACACACAGACAGCCACGAACGTCCTTTGTGTGCTGACGGACACACACGGACGTCCTGTGTGTGCTGACGGACACCCACAGACGTCCTGTGTGTATTGAACAGACAGCCCACGTGGGCCAAAATCACCCAAACAGTCCACGGGAAGGGTCAGCATGCTGAGTCCAAGGACCAACGTGCTGAAATGTGTACTGATAGACAGCCACGGACGTCCTGTGTGTGCTGACGGACACACACGGACAAACACGGACAGCCCCGGACGTCCTGTGTGTGCTGACGGACACACACGTATGTCCTATGTGTGGTGATGGACACTCACGGACGTCCTGTGTCTACTGAACAGACAGCCCATGTGGGCCAAAATCACCCGAACAGTCCACGGACAGTCTATGGTTGTCCAAAATCAGCCACGGGAAGGACCAACGTACTGATATGTGAACTGATGGACAGCCACAGACAATCTGTGTGTGCTGACGGACAGCCACGGACGTCCTGTGTGTGCTGACGGACACACACGGACGTCCTGTGTGTGCTGACGAACACACACGGACGGCCTGTGTGTACTGAACAGACAGCCAACGTGGGCCAAAGTCACCCGAACAGTCCACGAGAAGGGCCAGCATGCTGAGTCCAAGGACCAGCGCGCTGATATGTTTACTGATGGACAGCCACAGACGTCCTGTGTGTGCTGATGGACAAACACGAACACACACAGACAGCCACAGACGTCCTGTGTGTGCTGGCGGACACCCACGGCCGTCCTGTATGTACTGAACAGACAGACCACGTGGGCCAAAATCACACAAACAGTCCACGGAAAGGGCCAGCATGCTGATATGTGTACTGATGGACAGCCACGGACGTCCTGTGTGTGCTGACAGACACACATGGACACACAGACTGCCACGGACGTTCTGTGTGTGCTGACGGACACACAGGGACGTCCTGTGTGTGCTGATGGACACCCACGGACGTCCTGTGTGTGCTGACGGACACACACGGACACACATGAACAGCCACGGACGTCCTGTGTGTGCTGACGGACAGCCACAGATGCCTGTGTGTGCTGGCGGACACCCACGGAAGTCCTGTGTGTACTGAACAGACAGACCCAAACAGTCCACGGGAAGGGCCAGCGTGCTGAGTCCAAGGACCAACGTGCTGATATGTGTACTGATGGACAGCCACGGGCGATGTGTACTGATGGACAGCCACGGACGTCCTGTGTGTGCTGACAGACACACATAGACACACACGGACAGCCACGGACGTCCTGTGTGTGCTGACGGACATAGACGGAAAGACACGGACAGCCACGGACATTCTGTGTGTACTGACCAGACAGCCCATGTGGGCCAAAATGACCCGAACAGTCCACGGGAAAGGCCAGCGTGCTGAGTCCAAGGACCAGTGTGCTGATATGTGTACTGATGGACAGCCACGGACGTCCTGTGTGTGCTGACAGACACACACGGACGTCCTGTGTGTGCTGATGGACACAGATGGACGTCCTATGTGTGCTGACGGACAGCCATTGACAGCCACGAACGTCCTGTCTGTGCTGGCGGATACCCACATACACACACAGACACACACGGACAGCCACAGACGTCATGTGTGTGCTGACGGACAGCCACAGACAGCCACGGATGTCCTGTGTGTGCTGGCGGTGTAAGACCCGATCCCGGCCGCCTAGGCCGCGATCGATGCCTCACGTCGCTCGGTCCACTTCCTGACCGAACCTCTTAATTTTCGCCCTTTATTTATAATATTGCCTAAAGGCGAGGGCTAACTTAGATCTTAGCTAAAGACTTCCCTAGTCATTAATAGCCTAGATCCTTTCAACAGATACGCAGCGGATTATTCTGTAGTTAACCATTGGTCTAAAACAAATCTAACACTTGTCTGGTCGAATCACCTTAGCCTTGGTCAGTTTACTCAACTACCAATTAGCTTAAAGGTCAATCCTAAACCCAAACCAAGCCATACAATTATGAGGTTCCATTCCCCTAAACCATTCTATCTAGATCTACATAAGTAAATGCTAGATCATACCTTTGCCACATCTACGGAGCTTATTAGCTCATCGGTCCTCCATTGACTCGAATTGCTCTTGCTTGACAGCTGGACCACGATCACTCAATGATCTTACTTAAGGTCCTTATCTTGATTCCTGCATCAAACAACTCCCCTAGGTACTTAGTCATTCAACCAACCATCCCCACAGACATAAGTAACCTTTGAGAAGTTTTTTGAAAGGATAAGGGTTTGCATCTGGCCTTTCTCGGCTCATGCACACTCAAACATCCCCTTGCCATATAGGCAATAGTACCCAATCCATATTCTGGACTGACAAATCTCATTAGATCCTAAGTCAATCAACCAACAATCCTCACATGACTTGGAACTGATGAGTCATCATCTGGCCTGACCGGCTTTGGGACTTAACCCAAACAACATATATGATTTGTTCATACCAAACGATGCATTCCTTAATCAGATTAGTTCCGACACCTTGAACCATCATTCAGAGGTCAGGTCGTCCATACTCAACCATGATCAGATCTTACACGGCCTTCCTTGAACAATCACACTTAGGCTCAGTATCTATGGTCTACGACACATAGTACTAGCCGTACACTTCGTCATGACTCTTAGCCAATCTCGAAGCTATCAACACCAAGGTTGATATCTAGAAGCATCACATCAATACTCTTACTCCAGCAACGTGACTATCCATACTAGTGCTCGGCCATCGAACCATCGTCATGAAACATGATCCGACCACCAGACTTGATAAGCCATCGTCTACTTAGCAGTACTGATATAACCGGGCCTTCCATTGCCATCATGTGGGTCTACGCCCTACATAATGCATATGGCGCCTATCCTACTCACCAACCCAAGGTTTATTGTAAGATATCCCACTTAGCCTTTCCGTCTAAAGCCATCCAACCATAGCCGGATCGTCCATAGTCCCGTCTAACCGTCTGGTTAAGATCTAGGTGCGATCGACCAGTTATAAGTCTGGCCCAAAGGCTCACGGACCTTCTTACCTGATCCGACCCAAAGCCTGGATCCATACCATAGAGTAAGGCCCAAGACCAAACCGGATTGCCTTGCAACCAATCAGACCTTGCGACACAACACTCCGGTTAAACTAACCGTCCATCCGTTTGACTATGCAGCCGCGGACTGTCCACTTGGTTCGGCCTAAGCCTTGAACCAATGGCACCGTTTGGAACTCACACCCTTTGGGAACTAGTACCCTTTGGACACTCGTGCCTCTTGGCAACTCATGACCCTTGGCAACTCGCACCCATTCAGATGTTCCAACCGTTCGACCTAACTGTCCGTATGGACTGTCTGGTCTGTACGTGTGTCCGGCCTATGGCCAAAGGACCACGCCTTAACCTACACAAGTCATGAACCATTGTGACTGTTCAGGGAAGGGTTGCAACCGTTCAGAACAGAACATAACCGCCCCTATCCAATCGGATCACCTGAGGCCGGTTTAGACCATGCGCGCGCCTAACTCGACGGTTATGGACCGCGACCGCATTACTCAACCAGAACCACGGTTTTAACCAATCCCAACATATCCACAAGGCCACGCCAATGTACAGAAGGAGTATAAGAAGAATTGGATGAAAGAATGAGAAGAATAGGACACAATCCAAACGCCCATGGCTAGACCGGTTCGGACTGTCCGATTGTCTTAGCCGATGAGTCGGTGGTTACCCCACTGACCCTATCTGACTGAACCACGGCTTTGGAGTCCTTCTCCAGACCTTTCTCTATGCCTTGGGTATTCATAACCACACGGCCTCCTCTCTCCTAAACCGTTCTCCTTTCCGGAGATACAAAACCACCACGACCGGCCCTTTTCCAGCCGATCTCTTGGCCGGTACTCTCTCTCTCTCTCTCTCTCTACGTTTTTCTATGAGCATTTTACTCTGGAATTGGATAATGAAACCAACAGGAGAGGCCCCATATTTATAGAAAACGAGGGGGTAAGTCTTGCCCCACGAACAGGCACGACTTGCTAGCGAACAGGCACCATCGGCCAAGGGTTGTGCCCTCTAGGCCACTTGCATCCCATCGCCCTTTCTGATTGGGTTTGGGGTCGGTCATAAGACCAACACACGCCCCAAGCCTCCTGGACTTAGCCCACGGCCTTGTCCAAAGACCCAACAGCCCATGGCCTCATGGCCGGACCTCACAGCCCGCCACTGACCCGGACCCGGACCATCGGCCTAAAGCCCAAACAGTCCATCTAGCTGAGATGAGCTGACTTTCAGCTGTCTCAGCTGAGTTAGCTAGTAGTCCAGCTAGTGGAGCTGACTTAGTAGGGACTGAGCTGTAGTGAACTAAACCTAGCTTCGTTGAGCTGGTCGAGCTACTCGTCTACTTCGTCCAGTTACCGTCTTACTCGTCCTAGCTGTCTCTTAGCTTATATAAGGTTAAGTCTAAGTTTCCTTATGTTCTTAACCTTCTTTTTCGACCATGGAACGCTTGCCTTGATGTCCTAAGACTGGCTGGTACGTTTCCTCGAACCATGTCCGTCCTGACAATCCTTTCCAGGATTGGGGGCGTGACAAGTCTCCCCCACTTGTAATGGATTCGTCCTCGAATCCGGTGATGATTATACCTTGTCCCAAGACAAAATAGTCCAACCGAACTTATTCTAGTCTTAATCAGAGAATAGAACAAGCTTGATTCAAAACCACCAATTGACCACTTCGATGATCAAATTCCTTTGACCATCGTTGTACAAGTCTCCCCCACTTGATAAGGATTTAACCAGAAAAATCCTATCAAGTGGTCCTTTCTGGTTTTGCTGATGGCACCCTTACTTGTCTACTTCGACCATAGTCGAGGGTCCATCAAGCACCCATTCAAGTGATACTTGAAAATCCATCCAAAGACATTTCTTGTGTCACTGGCCGAACTCTCCAGGTTGCGGCCCTAGTACCAACAAGTCTATGTATTTCCTTTGAATAGCATATTCTTCAGATTTTATTCTTTATCTGATCATAGTCCAAGACTATATCATAATCAGTCCTTAGGAACATGCTGCATACTCGAGCTTAGTAGATTTGGCCAATCCCCACACCACTCGATGTACCAGTCAAGTCCTCACGAACTTGTTCCAATCTTAGGCTGCTCGTCCTACACGAGTCCTAACAGATTGTTATGGTTCTTTTGTCCTTCATGGACAATAAGGTTCATGACCTCACCACAACGTACTGGATCATCCCCTTAACCGGATACAACCT
>NW_022610276.1:0-21120 GCF_000309985.2 Brassica rapa | reverse complement strand
GACAGCTACAGACGTCCTGTGTGTTCTGACGAGCACCCACAGACGTCCTGTGTGTGCTGATGGACAGCCACGAACGTCCTGTGTGTGCTGGCGGACACCCACGGATGTCCTGTGCGTACTGAACAGATTGCCCACGTGGGCCAAATTCACCCGAACAGTCCACGGGAAGGGCCAGCGTGCTGAGTCCATGGACCAGCGTGCTGATATGTGTACTGATGGACAGCCACAAACGTCCTGTGTGTGCTGATGAACACACACGGACAGCTACGGACGTCCTGTGTGCGCTGACGGACACCCACAGACGTCTTGTGTGTGCTTAAAGATACCCACGGACATCCTGTTTGTACTGAACAGACAGCCCACGTGGGCCAAAATCACCCGAACAGTCCACGAGAAGGGCCAGCGTGCTGAGTCCAAGGACCAGCGTGCTGATATGTGTACTGATAGACAGCCACAGACGTCCTGTGTGTGCTGACGGACACACACAGACACACATGGACAGCCACAGACGTCCTGTGTGTGCTGACAGACAGCCACTGACGTCCTGTGTGTGCTGGCGGACACCCACGGACGTCCTGTGTGTACTGAACAGACAGCCCACGTGGGTTAAAATCACCCAAACAGTCCACGGGAAGGGCCAGAGTGCTGAGTCCAACGACCAGCGTCCTGATATGTGTACTGATGGACAGCCACGGACGTCATGTGTGTGCTGATGGACACACTGGGCCCAAATCACCCCACGGACAGCCAAATCACCCGAGAAGCCAAAAATTCAAAAATTAATATTTTTGAAGAAAGTTTTCTGAAAGGAAACATCAAAAATATGTCAATAAAGAGTTTAGGATGTCAAGAGTTTATCAAAAGTTGTTGTAGACATCCGTTTAGACCACGAAACCCCAAACTTTGTAGCATGCAAAAGACCTGGTTAGAAGCAAAAGAAAATCATGAAAATTTACCAGAAAATTGCTTTAACCATTCTTATGAAGCATGCAAAATATCAGATTAAAATTCGAAGTATTGTTTTTACATTAAAAATACTCCCGGAAAACAACTAATGTCTACTCGTGACAGACTGAAAAAAAAAGTGTTTTGTCTATATAAGGGGTAGGCACTCTTTTGAGCCTACCCTCAGTACCCGAAGGGGTATGTAGTGTTGGACTGCTCGGTCCAACACTATTGATGGTTGGGTTGAGGTCGATGGCCGGATTGTCTCTGGTGAATTTTCCGGTAACTTTTCCGACGAATTTTCCGGCAGACGGTTTTGCCCCTAACTTCAAATTTCGCGCTTGTGTGGTCTTGGCATGGTTTCATCCGTCTTCCAGTTGCTCTTTTGATTACATCTAAAGAGTGGTGGAAAGATTGATGTTAGCGGGGGCAAATGAACATTCGGCGTATGAGTGGTGTTTGGATAGCTAGTGTTTGTAGGCTCTGTGCTCGCGCACCCAAACTACAGACCCACTATCCTCCTCAGTTTCTTCACTAGCATAGTTTTATGTTGTTGAAACTGATCCGGGGCCTGTGTTGCGTACCTATCTGGAAGAAATTTTTTAAGCTTGCTTAAAAAATGTGTTTGCGGCATCTCCTTCAGTGGGGGAAGTCGTGAACACATAAGCCGACACTTGTGATCCTTGCGTCTTTGCATAATTTATGCATTGTTCGCAAGGTGAATAAGCTGTTTGCTGAGATCTCTGTGTGGGGAAATATTTATGGCGGTGACTCAAAGAAATTCTGTCCCACTAAGCAATTTGTCTCCAGACAAAAGATGACGGTCAGTTTGCGTCTGTGTCCCACTTTCCATGTGTTTGCGAGAATATGACGTGGCCTTGACCTGATTTATGAATGCTACCTGGTTGATCCTGCCAGTAGTCATATGCTTGTCTCAAAGATTAAGCCATGCATGTGTAAGTATGAACGAATTTAGACTGTGAAACTGCGAATGGCTCATTAAATCAGTTATAGTTTGTTTGATGGTAACTACTACTCGGATAACCGTATTAATTCTAGAGCTAATACGTGCAACAAACCCCGACTTTTGGAAGGGATGCATTTATTAGATAAAATGTCGACACGGGCTCTGCCCGTTGCTATGATGATTCATGATAACTTGACGGATCGCATGGCCTTAGTGCTGGCGACGCATCATTCAAATTTCTACCCTATAACTTTCGATGATAGGATAGTGGCCTACCATGGTGGTAACGGGTGACGGAGAATTAGGGTTCGATTCCGGAGAGGGAGCCTGAGAAATGAATATCACATCCACGGAAGGGAGCAGGCGCGCAAATTACCAATCCTGACTCGGTGAGGTAGTGACAATAAATAACAATACCAGGCTCTTTGAGTCTGGTAATTGGAATGAGTACAATCTAAATCCCTTAACGAGGATCCATTGGAGGGCAAGTCTCTGGTGCAAGCAGCCGCGGTATTCCAGCTCCAATAGCGAATATTTAGTTGTTATAGTTAAAAAGCTCGTAGTTAAACCTTGGGATGGGTCGCCCGGTCCGCCTTCGGTGGCACCGGTCGGCTTGTCTCTTCTGTCGGCGATATGCTCCTGGCCTTAACTGGCTGGGTCGTGCCTCCGGCGCTGTTACTTTGAAGAAATTAGAGTGCTCAAAGCAAGCCTACGCTCTGTATACATTAGCATGGGATAACATCATAGGATTTCGATCCTATTGTGTTGGCCTTCGGGATTTGAGTAATGATTAACAGGGACAGCGGTGTGATAACCGTCCTTTGGACCTAAAAATGGTCGAGGAGAGCAACAAGTCAGAATCCAGAGCCGTGCTTTGGGAATCCACGTGGTCTCTCGACCCAACTGGATACAATGCTTAGTTATTAATTTCTTTGCTTGTCTGATTCATTCTAAGTCTTTTCTTTACTAAGTCATATTCGAATATGAGGTTCATAAACAAAGGAATAGATTGCACAGCGGAATAACAATGTATAAACTTTGTATTACTTAGAAACATGAGATTCAATACACAACTTCTTAACAGTCTCATAGACAATCACTAGTTCATCCCTAGCATCATATAACCACATGTTACACAGCCTCTCACTGACCGAGCCTTCACGGCTCCTTGGCTTGACCAGAACCATCCTTAGTTCCTGAAACCACAACCAGATAAGCATTAATCATAACCGAGAATAGAACAGATTGATTCTACAATGCTTGGCTTGGTTCCTAGAACTTAGATAAACCTCAGTCAACACAATCATAGACAGTATGAACCTACCTACCGTATCCTAAGTCATTCAACCAACCACCCCTTGACTTAGAATCAGATAGATAGTCCAGAATAGATAAACAGAACACACGAACAGATCCGGATCGTCCCCAAAGACCAATCGTCTAACCGGATAGAATCTAGGTGCGACCGGCCAATGAATCCGGCTCAATGGCCCAACGGACTTCCTTACCTGATCCGGCCTTAGGCCTGGATCCAATCGGCCGAGTAAGCCTCAAGCCTAATCCGGAAGGCTTAGCAACCGGTCAGACCTTGCGACTCTACCTTGGCTTAGACAAACCGTGACCTTGTCTTGACTAGACAAGCCATAGGCTGATCCATAAGGATCGGTCCTAACCTGTCCCGAAAGACACCGTTTGGAACATGTACCCTTTGGCCATTTGTGCCTCTTGGACACTCATGACTCTTGACAACTCGTGCCTTTGGGTCATTCCCAACCGTTCGTCCTAACCGCCCAGTCTTGGTGCGATCGGATCATCCCACTAACCGACCCGTGTCTAGGCTAGCGGTTTGGTTATGTTCGGCCAAAGCCTAGGGACGTGTCCCTTGGACTCAACCAACACAGCCTTTCGTGTTTAACCAGAGAGAGAGAAGAAGAAACGAATTGAAACAGATAAGGAGAGCCGGATGGGACTTAGGAACCGAGCAGAGCCGCGGTGCGGTCGCATGGACCGTCCTGTTCGGTCTGATGGAGCCACGGCCCATCACATACCTTGTGAACCACGTCTGGGTTCTCCATGCTCTTCTCCTTGTCTTGATCTCCCATTCTTGACCGGAGTTAGTTCTCAAACGATCAGAGTCGCCGGACCACAACACCACCACAATCGGCCTTTCTCTTGGCCGGAACTCTCTCTTTCTCTCTTTCTTTCTCTCTACGTTTTTCTCTGAGTATTTTTACTCTGGAATTGGATAATGAAATCGACCAGAGAGCCCCCATATTTATAGAAAACGAGGGGGTAAGTCTTGCCCCACGAACAGGCATGACTTGCTAGCGAATGGGCACCATCGGCCAAGGGTTGTCCCCTTTCGGCCACTTGCATCCCTTCGCCCTTTCTGATTGGTTTGGGGTCGGCCACAAGCCCAACCCACGCCCCAAGCCTCCTGGGCATAGCCCACGGCCTTGTCCAAAGACCCAACAGCCCATGGCCTCATGGCCGGACCTCACAGCCCGCCACTGACCCGGACCCGGACCATCGGCCTAAAGCCCGGACAGTCCGTCTAGCTGAGATGAGCTGACTCTCAGCTGCCTCAGCTGAGTGAGCTAGTAGTCCAGCTAGTGGATCTGACTTAGTAGGGACTGAGCTGGAGTGAACTGAACCTAGCTTCATTGAGCTGGCTGAGCTACTCGTCCACTTCGTCCAGTTACCGTCTTACTCGTCCTAGCTGTCTCTTAGCTTGTATAAGGTTAAGTCTAAGTTTCCTTATGTCCTTAACCTTCTTTCTTGACCATGGAACGCTTGCCTTGATGTCCTAAGACTGGCTTGCACGTTTCCTCGAACCATGGCCGTCCCGATAATCCTATTCAGGATTGGGGGCGTGACAAGTATCCCCCCTTGGGATGGATTCGTCCTCGAATCCGAATCAAATGCTTCCTCGGAAACAAACTGATCCAACCACTCTGGGTACTCTGCTTTCATTCTAGCTTCGGTTTCCCAAGTGATTATATCCTGACCATTACAGTCCCAGACGACCTTGACCATCTGGACCGTCTTCTTCCTTGTTGCTTTTTCCATCCTATCTATGATTCGAACTGGCCTCGTTTCCAAGGTTAGGTTCTTACCAAGATCGTCTGGAACGGCAGGAAGAGCGATGTCTTGGTCCGTCAGACATTTCCGAAGTTGGGAGACGTGGAACACATTATGAAATGCGTCCATCTTGGCCGGCAAGTCCAACTTGTAGGCCACCATCCCAACTCTTTCAATGACCTTGAACGGCCCCAAGTATCTCGGATCTAACTTCCGTCTTCTGGAAATCCGGACTCGTCCTTTGAAGGTAATCATTTTGAGATACACCAAGTCACCTACTTGGAACTCGAGATCTTTCCTTCTTCGATCTGCATAGTTCTTTTGGCGGTCTTGTGCCTGTCTCATCTTGTCCCTCAAGAACTTGATCTTTTCGGCTGTCTCTTCGACAATCTCCGGACCATCATGCTGGTTCCCCAACTTGGGTCCAGCATAAGGGTGTCCTGCTGTGACGCCCATACAGAGCTTCGTATGGCGACATGCCAATACTACTATGGAAACTATTGTTGTAAGCAAATTCTACCATAGGTAGATGTTTCTCCCAGGAATCACCCAGTCTCTAGACACATGCTCGCAACATATCTTCCAATGTCTGGATCGTACGTTCAGACTGTCCATCCGTCTGTGGGTGATAGGCTGTACTCATGTTCACTCTTGTTCCTAAAGCCTTTGGAAAGCCTCCAGAAGTAAGATGTGAACCTTGAATCCCTATCTGAAACTATGCTTGCCGGCACACCATGTAGTCGGACGATCTCATCAATGTACTTACGTACCATCTGATCTACCCCATCCGACTTTTTGATAGCCAGGAAGTGTGCTGATTTGGTTAGGCGATCAACCACAACCCAAACCGCATCTTTCTTATTCCTCGTGGTAGGGAACCCAGTCACAAAGTCCATTGTGATGTGATCCCATTTCCATTCTGGAATAGGCAAGCTTTGCAATAACCCACTAGGCATTTGATGTTCTGCTTTGATGAGTTGGCAAGTGGAACACTTGGCCACCCACTCCGCGACATCTGCCTTCATACGGATCCAATGATAGAAATTCTTAAGGTTCTGGTACATCTTGGTCGCACCAGGATGAACCGAGAATCTGGACTTATGAGCCTCCCTCATAATATCTTCCTTTAGACTTCGATCATTAGGAACACTGATCCGACCGTTTACTAGGATGGTACCATCCTTTGCAGTTTGGTACTCCGTCCTATCATTCTGAGCAACCTTGTTCAGGTTCTTGTCCTGACCTTGAGCCAACCGAATTCGGGTAAGCAGGTCGGCCTGATTGACCGCCTCTAATCCGAGTGGTTAAGACTCTTTGGTCGATACGTTCAACCGTAAGGCACGAACCGTACCGTCCAGGTCGTCCGCTTCTCGTTCAGCTGATACATCGACCCTTCTCCGGCTCAAGGCATATGCGACCAGATTAGCCTTTCCCGGATGATAGGTGATATCCAGATCGTAATCAGCTACAAACTCCATCCACCTTCTCTGCCTTAAGTTTAACTCAGGCTGGGTGAATATATACTTAAGACTCTTATACAAGTATGATCGCCAAATCTTTAAGGCGAACACTACCGCAGCCATTTCAAGGTCATGGGTGGGGTAGTTTCCCTCATGTTTTCTCAACTGCCTTGACCCATAGGCGATGACCTTCCCATGCTGGGTTAATACGCAACCTAGTCCTGTTATGGACGCATCCGTATAAACCACATAGGGTTGGTCGGCCTCTGGAAGAACCAGAATGGGTGCGCTAGTCAGCATGTCCTTAAGCGCGGAAAAACATTTCCCAAACTCCTCAGACCATGTGAACTTAACGTCCTTCCCGGTCAACCGTGTCATAGGCTGAGCCAAGCTTGCGACTCCTTTCACAAACTTTCTATAATAACCTGCCAGCCCTAGGAAGCTTCTGACTTCCGTGGCACTGCGTGGTCGAGGCCAATCCTTGATTGCCCTGATCTTCTCTGGATCCACCGAGACGCCCTCACCAGACACAATGTAGCCGAGAAACCCAATGCTCTTCTGCCAAAAACTGCATTTACTGAGTTTTGCATAGATATTGTGTTCCCGTAATCGTTCCAGCACGGCTCTCAGGTGTTTCCGATGAGATTCCTCATCCTTGGAGTAAATCAGGATATCATCAATGAAGATGATCACTGATTCGTCCATGAAGTCTCAGAACACGCTGTTCATCATTTTCATGAATTCAGCAGGCGCATTGGTCAGACCGAATGGCATAACCACAAACTCGTAGTGGCCGTACCTGGTCCGGAATGCTGTCTTTCTAATATCATTTGGCTCTATAGGGATCTGATGATACCCTGAGGCCAAATCAATCTTAGAAAACCATTTGACTCCTTTGAGTTGATCCAACAACTCATCTATTCTGGGCAACGGGTACTTGTTCTTCACAGTAACCCTGTTCAACCCTGGATAGTCAATACACAGATGCATGCTACCATCCTTCTTTTTCACAAAGAGGACTGGTGCACCCCACGGAGAGCTACTTGGACGTATGAACCCCTTGTCCAGCAATTCTTCAAATTGCTTCTTTAGCTCGGCCATCTCGGCCAGAGCCATTCGGTACAGACTCTTGGACAGCGGAGCTGTCCCTGGTTCTAGTTCAATCGTAAATGGATCCGACCTATCAGGGGGGACACCCTGTAGTGAACGGAACACATCTGGGAACTCAGACACCAACGGGTCCTCAGTTAGATCTTTCTGATCATCAGACCTGCCGTGCTCCATAGTGGTAATTGTGGTCAAATATGCTTCACAACCCCGTCTAAGCATCCGTTCTGCTCGGATTGCTGACACCACTACTCTATCCAGAGCCGCACTCATATTCAGACTTTGGTACTGGATCGGGTGAGGTCCAGTCTCCAACCGGACACATCCTCTGTGGCAGTCGAGAGTGGCCCGATACTTTCCCAACCAATCCATGCCTAGGATCACATCTTGATTCTGTAGGCGCAACACAATCAGATCTACAGGCAGATTTTTCTCCTGGATCATTACCGGGATATTAGTCATGAGCCCTAATGAGTGCATGATTTGCCCACCGGCTGCCCTCACTAGTCTCGAATTATCCCCAGAACAGACGCAGAACAGACCCTTTCCGACCAGTTCCGGACTCACAAAACTATGTGTAGCCCCAGTGTCAAAAAGTACGTGGGTTTCACACCACCAATCATGAGGGTCCCTATAAGAGACCCACATCAGAATCCCCTAGCCACTCTAGGTTCCAGACCAAGCATTCTATTGAATGTAAACAGATAAATTCAGAAATTACCAGAGATCAAATCAAACGATCCAGAAGCGCCGTCGTCTCAGGACAGCTCATACACCCTTGGTGTTGTGGTCGGCCTGCTCTGGGTCGACTTTCCCGTGTCTCCACGACCCTTCCCTTGTCCTCCTTGCCGCTTGGGACATTCACTTTGGAAGTGTCCGCTTTGGCCGCAATGGAAACAAGTCCGAGAGCCTCTGCCACTGGATTGGCCCTGAGTCCGGCTTGGTCGAGTGCAATCTCGGATGGAATGATCCAAGCTGCCACATCTCACACAAGCTCCCATGGCTTTCCAGCATTCACCTGGATGGTTCTTACCACACTTGGGACATTCAGGTCGTCCACTAGAGGCCTTGCCTCCGTCAACCTGGTCCCACTTCCTCTTTCGGTCGTTAATCTTACCCGTCGGGACAGACTGCGACTTTGTCTTAAGCTTGCCGTCTTCGGCCAAGTTAGACTCCAAAAGAGCTACACGTTCAACCAGCTCTCCGACGGTGCTGAAGGTGCGGATCGAACAGTGGGTTCTCAGCTCCGGCCTTAAGCCTCGAATGAACCGACGAACCTGGACTGTCTCGTCCTCAAGTTCCCTTCCAACAACCCGTCGGAGCCGGTTGAACTCCTCTTCGTACTCACGTACGGCCCTGCGGCCTTGGGTAAGGTCTAGGAATCTACCTTCCAGACGGTCCAAAGCCTCTCCAGGAAAGTATTTGCGGTTGAATTCATCTTTGAAATCCGCAAAACTCTGGAGACTTCCATTGGTGCGCTTGTTCACAGCCAGCCACTAATTATGCGCGTCCCCTTCCAGGAAGTGAACCGAAATGTCTCTCTTGTAATCCTCGGGACAACGAGTTGAGCTGAAGTTTCGGACTAGCCTACTCCTCCACTCGTCTGCCTCAATAGGATCGGTGCTTCCTGAGAAATGCTTCGTCCCTAGACGGGAGATGTGCTGAAGCAAACTCAGATAGTCCACCTTTTTCCCGGTTCTTTATGGTGGATCAATCTCGATCACCTCGACCGTTTCCACAACTGGACCATTGGTTTTGGGGGCGGTCGTAGCCACAGGCGTAGCTTGGCCAACCGAGGAGTTCACTAATGGCGTGAACAGTTGGGCCATATCCGCCACCTGAGTCCCCATTACCTTCATGGCCTCTAACAAGTCCTCTTTGGACAGTGTTGCGGTTACATTGGCCGTGCCATCGGCCACTTTCTCACGCTGGCCACCATCACGGTTAGCGTTCGAGGATTCCACTTCCTCATCACTCTCCTGATGTTCCTGACCATCCCGTTGCGTCCCCGTAAGGTTAGCCTGATCAGTTGGCAACACATCTTCCGCGTTAGCCGCGGCCGGATCGGTTTGCAAACCGGACAGATTAGTTCCGTCCACGGCCACTCGGCTAGACTGACCGGCCATTCCCTTACTTCTTCGGGACTTTCCCGATTTGCTTTTTCCAGCCTAAGGAGTCAGACAATGTTAGTACAAAACACACTAACATACACAGAACAAAACAATCCCTAGACTAAGCAATCAAACCTCACCGTGAGACCTAATCAGCTGGCTGCGTGTGTGTGTGTGGACTACATAACCCAACTATCCTAGAATCAAGCATGCTCTGATACCAACTTGTAAGACCCGTTCCTGGTCTCTCGACCCAACTGGATACGAATGCTTACTTATTAATTTCTTTGCTTGTCTGATTCATTCTAAGTCTTTTCTTTACTAAGTCATATTCGAATATGAGGTTCATAAACAAAGGAATAGATTGCACAGCGGAATAATAATGTATAAACTTTGTATTACTTAGAAACATGAGATTCAATACACAACTTCTTAACAGTCTCATAGACAATCACTAGTTCATCCCTAGCATCATCTAACCACACGTTACACAGCCTCTCACTGACCGAGCCTTCACGGCTCCTTGGCTTGACCAGAACCATCCTTAGTTCCTGAAACCACAACCAGATAAGAATTAATCATAACCGAGAATAGAACGGATTTATTCTACAATGCTTGGCTTGGTTCCTAGAACTTAGATAAACCTCAGTCAACACAATCATAAACAGTATGAACCTACCTACCGTATCCTAAGTCATTCAACCAACCACCCCTTGACTTAGAATCAGATAGATAGTCCAGAATAGATAAACAGAACACACAAACAGATCCGGATTGTCCCCAAAGACCAATCCGTCTAACCGGATATAATCTAGGTGCGACCGGCCAATGAAGTCCGGCTCAATGGCCCAACGGACTTCCTTACCTGATCCGGCCTTAGGCCTGGATCCAATCGGCCGAGTAAGCCTCAAGCCTAATCCGGAAGGCTTAGCAACCGGTCAGACCTTGCGACTCTACCTTGGCTTAGACAAACCGTGACCTTGTCTTGACTAGACAAGCCATAGGCTGATCCATAAGGATCGGTCCTAACCTGTCCCGAAAGACACCGTTTGGAACATGTACCCTTTGGCCATTCGTGCCTCTTGGACACTCATGACTCTTGACAACTCGTGCATTTTGGGTCATTCCCAACCGTTCATCCTAACCGCCCAGTCTTGGTGCGATCGGATCATCCCACTAACCGACCCGTGTCTAGGCTAGCGGTTTGGTTATGTTCGGCCAAAGCCTAGGGACGTGTCCCTTGGACTCAACCAACACAGCCTTTCGTGTTTAACCAGAGAGAAGAGAAGAGAAACAAATTGAAACAGATAAGGAGAGCCGGATGGGACTTAGGAACTGAGCAGAGCCGCGGTGCGGTCGCATGGACCGTCCGTTCGGTCTGATGGAGACACGGCCCATCACATACCTTGTGAACCACGTCTGGGTTCTCCATGCTCTTCTCCTTTTCTTGATCTCCCATTCTTGACCGGAGTTAGTTCTCAAACGATCAGAGTCGCCGGAACACAACACCACCACAATCGGCCTTTCTCTTGGCCGGAACTCTCTCTTTCTCTCTTTCTTTTTCTCTACGTTTTTCTCTGAGTATTTTACTCTGGAATTGGATAATGAAATCGACCAGAGAGCCCCCATATTTATAGAAAACGAGGGGGTAAGTCTTGCCCCACGAACAGGCATGACTTGCTAGAATGGGCACCATCGGCCAAGGGTTGTCCCCTTTCGGCCACTTGCATCCCTTTGCCCTTTCTGATTGGGTTTGGGGTCGGCCACAAGCCCAACACACGCCCCAAGCCTCCTGGGCATAGCCCACGGCCTTGTCCAAAGACCCAACAGCCCATGGCTTCATGGCCGGACCTCACAGCCCGCCACTGACCCGGACCCGGACCATCGGCCTAAAGCCCGGACAGTCCGTCTAGCTGAGATGAGCTGACTCTCAGCTGCCTCAGCTGAGTGAGCTAGTAGTCCAGCTAGTGGAGCTGACTGAGTAGGGACTGAGCTGGAGTGAACTGAACCAAGCTTCATTGAGCTGGCCAACAATCCTATTCAGGATTGGGGGCGTGACAGTGCGTGTCCGTCTGTGTCCATAAGCACACACAGGACGTCCGTGGCTGTCCATCAGTACACATATCAGTACGTTGGTCCTTGGACTCAGCACGCTGGCCCTTCTCGTGGACTGTTTTGGTGATTTTGGACCACGTGGGCAGTCTGTTCAGTACACACAGGACGTCCGTGGGTGTCTGTGGCTGTCTGTGTGTGTCCGTGTGGGTCCGTCAGCATACACAGGACGTCTGTGGCTGTCCATCAGTGCACATATCAGCACGCTGGTCCTTGGACTCAGCATGCAGGCCCTTCCCGTGGACTATTCGGGTGATTTTGGCCCACGTGGGCTGTCGGTTCAGTACACACAGGACGTCCGTGGGTGTCCGTCAGCACACACATGACGTTAGTGGGTGTCCGTCAGGACACACAAGATGTCCTTTGCTGTCCTTGTGTGTCCGTGTGTGTCCGTCAGCACACACAGGACGTCAGTGGCTGTCCATCAGTACACATATCAGCACGTTAGTCCTTGGACTCAGCACGCTGACCCTTCCCGTGGACTGTTTGGGTTATTTTGGCCCATGTGGCCTGTCTGTTAAGTACACACAGGACGTCTGTGGGTGTCCGTCAGCACATACAGGACGTCCGTGTGTGTCCGTCAGCACACACAGGATGTCCGTGGCTGTCCGTGGATGTCCGTGGATGTCCGTCAGCACACACAGGACGTCTGTGGGTGTCCGTCAGCACACACAAGACTTCTGTGGCTGTCCGTGTGTGTCCGTCAGCACACACAGGACGTCTGTGGCTGTCCATCAGTACACATATATGCATGTTGGTCCTTGGACTCAGCACGCTGACCCTTCCCATGGACTGTTTGGGTGATTTTGGCCCACTTGGGATGTCTGTTCAGTACACACAGGACGTCCGTTGGTGTCCACCAGCACACACAGGACGTCTGTGGCTGTACGTGTGTGTCTGTGCGTGTCTGTCTGTGTCCGTCAGCACACACAGGACGTCCGTGGCTGTCCATCAGTACACATATCAGCACGTTAATCCTTGGACTCAGCACTCTGGCCCTTCCCGTGGACTGTTTGGGTGATTTTGGCCCATGTGGCCTGTCTGTTAAGTACACACAGGACGTCTGTGGGTGTCCGTCAGCACACACAGGACGTCTGTGTGTGTCCGTCAGCACAGACAGGACGTCCGTGGCTGTCCATGGTGTCCGTCAGCACACACAGGACGTCCGTGGGTGTCCTTCAGCACACACAAGACTTCTGTGGCTGTCCGTGTGTGGCCGTCAGCACACACAGGACGTCTGTGGCTGTCCATCAGTACACATATCTGCATGTTGGTCCTTGGACTCAGCACGCTGACCCTTCCCGTGGATTGTTCGGGTGATTTTAGCCCACGTGGGCTGTCTGTTCAGTACACACAGGACGTCTGTGGGTGTCCGCCAGCACACACAGGAAGTCCGTGGCTGTCTGTTTGTGTCCGTGTGTGTCTGTCAGGATGCACAGGACGTCTGTGGCTGTCCATCAGTACACATAACAGCACGTTGGTCCTTCGACTCAACACGCTGGCCCTTCCCGTGGACTGTTTGGGTGATTTTGGCCCGCGTCGGCTGTCTGTTCAGTATACACAAGACGTCCATGGGTGTCCGCAAGCACACACAGGACGTCCGTGGCTGTCTGTGGCTGTCCGTCAGCACACATACGACGTCCCCAGAACAGACGCAGAACAGACCCTTTCCGACCAGTTCCGGACTCACAAAACTATGTGTAGCCCCAGTGTCAAAAAGTACGTGGGTTTCACACCACCAATCATGAGGGTCCCTATAAGAGACCCACATCAGAATCCCCTAGCCACTCTAGGTTCCAGACCAAGCATTCTATTGAATGTAAACAGATAAATTCAGAAATTACCAGAGATCGAATCAAACGATCCAGAAGCGCCGTCGTCTCGGGACAGCTCATACACCCTTGGTGTTGTGGTCGGCCTGCTCTGGGTCGACTTTCCCGTGTCTCCACGACCCTTCCCTTGTCCTCCTTGCCGCTTGGGACATTCACTTTGGAAGTGTCCGCTTTGGCCGCAATGGAAACAAGTCCGAGAGCCTCTGCCACTGGATTGGCCCTGAGTCCGGCTTGGTCGAGTGCAATCTCGGATGGAATGATCCAAGCTGCCACATCTCACACAAGCTCCCATGGCTTTCCAGCATTCACCTGGATGGTTCTTACCACACTTGGGACATTCAGGTCGTCCACTAGAGGCCTTGCCTCCGTCAACCTGGTCCCACTTCCTCTTTCGGTCGTTAATCTTACCCGTCGGGACAGACTGCGACTTTGTCTTAAGCTTGCCTTCTTCGGCCAAGTTAGACTCCAAAAGAGCTACACGTTCAACCAGCTCTCCGACGGTGCTGAAGGTGCGGATCGAACAGTGGGTTCTCAGCTCCGGCCTTAAGCCTCGAATGAACCGACGAACCTGGACTGTCTCGTCCTCAAGTTCCCTTCCAACAACCCGTCGGAGCCGGTTGAACTCCTCTTCGTACTCACGTACGGCCCTGCGGCCTTGGGTAAGGTCTAGGAATCTACCTTCCAGACGGTCCAAAGCCTCTGCAGGAAAGTATTTGCGGTTGAATTCATCTTTGAAATCCGCAAAACTCTGGAGACTTCCATTGGTGCGCTTGTTCACATCCAGCCACTAATTATGCGCGTCCCCTTCCAGGAAGTGAACCGAAATGTCTCTCTTGTAATCCTCGGGACAACGAGTTGAGCTGAAGTTTCGGACTAGCCTACTCCTCCACTCGTCTGCCTCAATAGGATCGGTGCTTCCTGAGAAATGCTTCGTCCCTAGACGGGAGATGTGCTGAAGCAAACTCAGATAGTCCACCTTTTTCCCGGTTCTTTATGGTGGATCAATCTCGATCACCTCGACCGTTTCCACAACTGGACCATTGGTTTTGGGGGCGGTCGTAGCCACAGGCGTAGCTTGGCCAACCGAGGAGTTCACTAATGGCGTGAACAGTTGGGCCATATCCGCCACCTGAGTCCCCATTACCTTCATGGCCTCTAACAAGTCCTCTTTGGACAGTGTTGCGGTTACATTGGCCGTGCCATCGGCCACTTTCTCACGCTGGCCACCATCACGGTTAGCGTTCGAGGATTCCACTTCCTCATCACTCTCCTGATGTTCCTGACCATCCCGTTGCGTCCCCGTAAGGTTAGCCTGATCAGTTGGCAACACATCTTCCGCGTTAGCCGCGGCCGGATCGGTTTGCAAACCGGACAGATTAGTTCCGTCCACGGCCACTCGGCTAGACTGACCGGCCATTCCCTTACTTCTTCGGGACTTTCCCGATTTGCTTTTTCCAGCCTAAGGAGTCAGACAATGTTAGTACAAAACACACTAACATACACAGAACAAAACAATCCCTAGACTAAGCAATCAAACCTCACCGTGAGACCTAATCAGCTGGCTGCGTGTGTGTGTGTGGACTACATAACCCAACTATCCTAGAATCAAGCATGCTCTGATACCAACTTGTAAGACCCGTTCCTGGTCTCTCGACCCAACTGGATACGAATGCTTACTTATTAATTTCTTTGCTTGTCTGATTCATTCTAAGTCTTTTCTTTACTAAGTCATATTCGAATATGAGCTTCATAAACAAAGGAATAGATTGCACAGCGGAATAATAATGTATAAACTTTGTATTACTTAGAAACATGAGAGTCAATACACAACTTCTTAACAGTCTCATAGACAATCACTAGTTCATCCCTAGCATCATCTAACCACACGTTACACAGCCTCTCACTGACCGAGCCTTCACGGCTCCTTGGCTTGACCAGAACCATCCTTAGTTCCTGAAACCACAACCAGATAAGAATTAATCATAACCGAGAATAGAACGGATTTATTCTACAATGCTTGGCTTGGTTCCTAGAACTTAGATAAACCTCAGTCAACACAATCATAAACAGTATGAACCTACCTACCGTATCCTAAGTCATTCAACCAACCACCCCTTGACTTAGAATCAGATAGATAGTCCAGAATAGATAAACAGAACACACAACAGATCCGGATTGTCCCCAAAGACCAATCCGTCTAACCGGATATAATCTAGGTGCGACCGGCCAATGAAGTCCGGCTCAATGGCCCAACGGACTTCCTTACCTGATCCGGCCTTAGGCCTGGATCCAATCGGCCGAGTAAGCCTCAAGCCTAATCCGGAAGGCTTAGCAACCGGTCAGACCTTGCGACTCTACCTTGGCTTAGACAAACCGTGACCTTGTCTTGACTAGACAAGCCATAGGCTGATCCATAAGGATCGGTCCTAACCTGTCCCGAAAGACACCGTTTGGAACATGTACCCTTTGGCCATTCGTGCCTCTTGGACACTCATGACTCTTGACAACTCGTGCATTTTGGGTCATTCCCAACCGTTCATCCTAACCGCCCAGTCTTGGTGCGATCGGATCATCCCACTAACCGACCCGTGTCTAGGCTAGCGGTTTGGTTATGTTCGGCCAAAGCCTAGGGACGTGTCCCTTGGACTCAACCAACACAGCCTTTCGTGTTTAACCAGAGAGAAGAGAAGAGAAACAAATTGAAACAGATAAGGAGAGCCGGATGGGACTTAGGAACTGAGCAGAGCCGCGGTGCGGTCGCATGGACCGTCCGTTCGGTCTGATGGAGACACGGCCCATCACATACCTTGTGAACCACGTCTGGGTTCTCCATGCTCTTCTCCTTTTCTTGATCTCCCATTCTTGACCGGAGTTAGTTCTCAAACGATCAGAGTCGCCGGAACACAACACCACCACAATCGGCCTTTCTCTTGGCCGGAACTCTCTCTTTCTCTCTTTCTTTTTCTCTACGTTTTTCTCTGAGTATTTTACTCTGGAATTGGATAATGAAATCGACCAGAGAGCCCCCATATTTATAGAAAACGAGGGGGTAAGTCTTGCCCCACGAACAGGCATGACTTGCTAGAATGGGCACCATCGGCCAAGGGTTGTCCCCTTTCGGCCACTTGCATCCCTTTGCCCTTTCTGATTGGGTTTGGGGTCGGCCACAAGCCCAACACACGCCCCAAGCCTCCTGGGCATAGCCCACGGCCTTGTCCAAAGACCCAACAGCCCATGGCTTCATGGCCGGACCTCACAGCCCGCCACTGACCCGGACCCGGACCATCGGCCTAAAGCCCGGACAGTCCGTCTAGCTGAGATGAGCTGACTCTCAGCTGCCTCAGCTGAGTGAGCTAGTAGTCCAGCTAGTGGAGCTGACTGAGTAGGGACTGAGCTGGAGTGAACTGAACCAAGCTTCATTGAGCTGGCCAACAATCCTATTCAGGATTGGGGGCGTGACAGTGCGTGTCCGTCTGTGTCCATAAGCACACACAGGACGTCCGTGGCTGTCCATCAGTACACATATCAGTACGTTGGTCCTTGGACTCAGCACGCTGGCCCTTCTCGTGGACTGTTTTGGTGATTTTGGACCACGTGGGCAGTCTGTTCAGTACACACAGGACGTCCGTGGGTGTCTGTGGCTGTCTGTGTGTGTCCGTGTGGGTCCGTCAGCATACACAGGACGTCTGTGGCTGTCCATCAGTGCACATATCAGCACGCTGGTCCTTGGACTCAGCATGCAGGCCCTTCCCGTGGACTATTCGGGTGATTTTGGCCCACGTGGGCTGTCGGTTCAGTACACACAGGACGTCCGTGGGTGTCCGTCAGCACACACATGACGTTAGTGGGTGTCCGTCAGGACACACAAGATGTCCTTTGCTGTCTTTGTGTGTCCGTGTGTGTCCGTCAGCACACACAGGACGTCAGTGGCTGTCCATCAGTACACATATCAGCACGTTAGTCCTTGGACTCAGCACGCTGACCCTTCCCGTGGACTGTTTGGGTTATTTTGGCCCATGTGGCCTGTCTGTTAAGTACACACAGGACGTCTGTGGGTGTCCGTCAGCACATACAGGACGTCCGTGTGTGTCCGTCAGCACACACAGGATGTCCGTGGCTGTCTGTGGATGTCCGTCAGCACACACAGGACGTCTGTGGGTGTCCATCAGCACACACAAGACTTCTGTGGCTGTCCGTGTGTGTCCGTCAGCACACACAGGACGTCTGTGGCTGTCCATCAGTACACATATATGCATGTTGGTCCTTGGACTCAGCACGCTGACCCTTCCCATGGACTGTTTGGGTGATTTTGGCCCACTTGGGCTGTCTGTTCAGTACACACAGGACGTCCGTTGGTGTCCGCCAGCACACACAGGACGTCTGTGGCTGTACGTGTGTGTCTGTGCGTGTCTGTCTGTGTCCGTCAGCACACACAGGACGTCCGTGGCTGTCCATCAGTACACATATCAGCACGTTAGTCCTTGGACTCAGCACTCTGGCCCTTCCCGTGGACTGTTTGGGTGATTTTGGCCCATGTGGCCTGTCTGTTAAGTACACACAGGACGTCTGTGGGTGTCCGTCAGCACACACAGGACGTCTGTGTGTGTCCGTCAGCACAGACAGGACGTCCGTGGCTGTCCATGGTGTCCGTCAGCACACACAGGACGTCCGTGGGTGTCCTTCAGCACACACAAGACTTCTGTGGCTGTCCGTGTGTGGCCGTCAGCACACACAGGACGTCTGTGGCTGTCCATCAGTACACATATCTGCATGTTGGTCCTTGGACTCAGCACGCTGACCCTTCCCGTGGATTGTTCGGGTGATTTTAGCCCACGTGGGCTGTCTGTTCAGTACACACAGGACGTCTGTGGGTGTCCGCCAGCACACACAGGAAGTCCGTGGCTGTCTGTTTGTGTCCGTGTGTGTCTGTCAGGATGCACAGGACGTCTGTGGCTGTCCATCAGTACACATAACAGCACGTTGGTCCTTCGACTCAACACGCTGGCCCTTCCTATGGACTGTTTGGGTGATTTTGGCCCGCGTCGGCTGTCTGTTCAGTATACACAAGACGTCCATGGGTGTCCGCAAGCACACACAGGACGTCCGTGGCTGTCTGTGGCTGTCCGTCAGCACACATACGACGTCCGTGGCTGTTTGTCGATGTCCGTGTGTGGCCGTGTGTGTCTGTTAGCACACACAGGACGTCCGTGGTTGTCCATCAGTACACATATCAGCACGCTATTCCTTAGACTCAGCACGTTGGCCCTTCCTGTTGACTGTTCGGGTGATTTTGGACCACGTAGGCTGTCTGTTCAGTACACACAGAACGTCCGTGGGTGTCCGTCAGCACACACAGGACGTCCGTGTGTCCTTCAGCACACATAGGACGTCCATCGCTGTCCGTGTGTGTCCGTCAGCACACACAGGACGTCTTTGGCTGTCCGTCAGTACACATATCAGCACGTTGGTCCTTGGACTCAGCACGCTGACCCTTCCCGTGGACTGTTCGGGTGATTTTGGCCCACGTGGGCTGTCTGTTCAGTACACACAGGACGTCCGTTGGTGTCCGCCAGCACACACAGGACGTTCGTGGCTGTACGTGTGTGTCTGTGCGTGTCCGTCTGTGTCTGTCAGCACACACAGGACGTCCGTGGCTGTCCATCAGTACACATATCAGCACGTTGGTCCTTGGACTCAGCACGCTGGCCCTTCACGTGGACTGTTTGGGTGATTTTGGCCCACGTGGGCAGTCTGTTCAGTACACACAGGATGTCCGTGGGTGTCTGTGTGTGTCCGTTTGTGTCCGTCAGCATACACAGGACGTCTGTGGCTGTCTGTTGGGGTCAAAATCGGTCACGACGGAATCAATGTCTGAAAGTCCGTAAAATCAGCATAAACGTTTTTACGAAAAGTAATCTTCGTAAAGATATCTTTACGAAGAGCCTTGCAGTAAAATATCGTCCAAATCTCAATCGAACCACTAAATACCGATTGTCCGAAGGCAACGGACATGTATCCAAATCGGCCGCGGACAAACTCGAGTATGGAAATCAGACCGCAGACAAGCCAAGCTCGATCGATACGCGGCGACCGAGCCTGAGCCAAGCTCGGTCGCTACATAGCGACCGAGTGTCCGTCTCACTCGGTCGCTACGTAGCGACCGAGCCCGAGCCAAGCTCGGTCGCTACGTAGCGACCGAGCGTCCGTCTCGCTCGGTCGCTACGTAGCGACCGAGCCTGAGCCAAGCTCGGTCGCTACGTAGCGACCGAGCGTCCGTCCCGCTCGGTCGCTACATAGCGACCGAGCTCGAGCCAAAGCTCGGTCGCTACGTAGCGACCGAGCGATCATCCCGCTCGGTCGCTACGTAGCGACCGAGCTCAGCCAAGCTCGGTCACTACGTAGCGAACGAGCGATCGTCCCGCTCGGTCGCTACGTAGCGACCGAGCTCAGCCAAGCTCGGTCGCTACGTAGCGACCGAGCGATCGTCCCGCTCGGTCGCTAAGTAGCGACCGAGCTCGAGCCAAAGCTCGGTCGCTACGTAGCGACCGAGCACTCATCTCGCTCGGTCGCTACGTAGCGACCGGGCTCGAGCCAAAGTTCGGTCGCTGTGTAGCGATTGAACCTTTCCGAACATCGATACGACACCAGTCCTTGCATTCTCGTCAAACCTTCGAATGCTATCTCCCGAAGACTGTAGCAAGCTCAGTCCATGTTTCCCGCTATTCTAATTCATCGATCAAACTTCGCGGATTAGATTAGAAACCGCGGAAAACTCGTAGTAAACGTGTCGAGTCGGAAGACGGCCCAAAGGGACCTAAAACACGACTCGAGGCCCATCCTACGATTTTTCCTAACCAAAAGCCCGTGAACCACAGCATGGTTCACGCTTGGCCCACGAGGAAGGATAAATGTCAAGTTTCCGCGGATAAATACGGAAGTTTTGAAGATAATTGTGAAGATCGGGAAAAATGGAATATCTCCATTTTTATGCTATGACGGCTTAAGGGCAGAAGAGTAAAAGCGTAAACCGACCTTGGAGCTAGTATATAAGGAGTCCTAGGCGAGGAGCAAGAGGGAAGAACTTTTTCAGAGCAAACTTAGCACTTAGAGCGATTTAGGCAATTTTCCGTTTTTGTTATTTCGAGCTGCGACTCAATTAGGTTTAGCCGTCTTAGGGTTGCTAGAACTAGGAATCTCGCCGACAGCTCTCGAGCCCAGGCTTATACCTTGTTGTAACGCTCATACGCAGATTCGGAATAAGATCTACTTTGCTCTCTTTTCGATTTCTTATTTTTATCGTTTTTATTCTCGTTGTTCTGATTGCTTGACGTGGGGTTAATTTAAAGATAATCCGGTCCTCTGGGAAACTAGGGTTTTCTTAGTTTTCCTTATTTAAACGGAAATCGACAGTGCGAATTCGGTTCCCACAGTTTGGCGCTAGAAGGAGGGGGTCTACGGATCAATCTAACCCGCAAAGCCACAACACTCTCAATCAGACATGTCAA
>NW_022610275.1:0-30350 GCF_000309985.2 Brassica rapa | reverse complement strand
ATCCCAACTCCAATGAGATTTAATCAACTTCCTGGTGATTCGCCACACTTTATGTATCCAAATCAAGCTTTCTCACAAAGTGATTCATCCTGGTTTGATTGGAACGACGAATAAGCTGTCCTATTCCCAAACTGGGAAACGGGAATCACCTGATTTGAAAGTGGGATAATTCTTCATCCCAACTCCTATGAGATTATTCAACTTCCTGGTGATTCTACACCACTTTATGTATCCAAATCAAGCTTCTCACAAAGTGATTCATCCTGGTTTGATTGAAAACGACGAATAAGCTGTGCTATTCCCAAACTGGGAAACTGGAATCACCTGATTTGAAAGTGGGATAACTTCTTCATCCCAACTCCTATGAGATTTATTCAACTTCCTGGTGATTCTCCACCACTTTATGTATCCAAATCAAGCTTCTCAACAAAGTGATTAATCCTGGTTTGATTTGGAACGACGAAGAAGCTGTGCCTATTCCCAAACTGGAAACTGGAATCACCTGATTTGAAAGTGGGATAACTTCTTCATCCAACTCCTATGAGATTTATTCAACTTCCTGTGATTCTCCACCACTTTATGTATCCAAATCAACTTCTCACAAAGTGATTCATCCTGTTTGATTGGAACGACGAAGAAGCTGTGCTATTCCCAAACTGGAAACTGTAATCACCTGATTTGAAAGTGGGATAACTTCTTCATCCCAACTCCTATGAGATTTATTCAACTTCCTGGTGATTCTCCACCACTTTATGTATCCAAATCAAGCTTCTCACAAAGTGATTCATCCTGGTTTGATTGGAACGACGAAGAAGCTGGCGGATTTCCCAACTGGGAAACTGGAATCACCTGATTTGAAAGTGGGATAACTTCTTCTTCCTGCCAACTCCTATGAGATTTATTCAACTTCCTGGTGATTCTACACACACTTTATGTATCCAAATCAAGCTTCTCACAAAGAATTCATCCAGTTTGATTGGAACGACGAATAAGCTGTCCAATTCCCAAACTGGGAAACTGGAATCACCTGATTTGAAAGTTGGATAACTTCTTCATCCAACTCCTATGAGATTTATTCAACTTCCTGGTGATTCTCCACCACTTTATGTATCCAAATCAAGCTTCTCACAAAGTGATTCATCCTGGTTTGATTGGAACGACGAAGAAGCTGTGCTATTCCCAAACTGGGAAACTGGAATCACCTGATTTGAAAGTGGGATAACTTCTTCATCCCAACTCCAATGAGATTTATTAACCTTCCTGGTGATTCTCCACCACTTTATCTATCCAAATCAAGCTTCTCACAAAGTGATTCATCCTGGTTTGATTGGAATGACGAAGAAGCTGTGCTATTCCCAAACTGGGAAACTGGAATCACCTGATTTGAAAGTGGGATTACTTTTTCATCCCAACTCCTATGAGATTTATTCAACTTCCTGGTGATTCTCCACAACTTTATGTATCCAAATCAAGCTTCTCACAATGGTTCATCCTGGTTTGATTGGAACGACGAAGAAGCTGTGCTATTCCCAAACTGGGAAACTGGAATCACCTGATTTGAAAGTGGGATAACTTCTTCTTCCCAACTCCTATGAGATTTATTCAACTTCCTGGTGATTCTCCACCACTTTATGTATCCAATCAAGCTTCTCACAAGTGATTCATCCTGGTTTGATTGGAACGACGAATAAGCTGTCTATTCCCAAACTGGGAAACTGGAATCACCTGATTTGAAAGTGGGATAACTTCTTCATCCAAACTCCATGAGATTTATTCAACTTCCTGGTGATTCTCCACCACTTTATGTATCCAAATCAAGCTTCTTACAAAGTGATTCATCCTGGTTTGATTGAACGACGAATAAGCTGTCCTATTCCCAAACTGGGAAACTGGAATCACCTGATTTGAAAGTGGGATAACTTCTTCATCCCAACTCCTATGAGATTTATTCAACTTCCTCCTGGTGATTCTATACCACTTTATGTATCCAAATCAAGCTTCTTCACACAAGTGATTCATCCTGGTTTGATTGAAAACGACGAAGAAGCTGTGCTATTCCCAAACTGGGAAACTGGAATCACCTGATTTGAAAGTGGGATAACTTCTTCTTGCCAACTCCTATGAGATTTATTCAACTTCCTGGTGATTCTCCACCACTTTATGTATCCAAATCAAGCTTCTCACAAAGTGATTCATCCTGGTTTGATTGGAACGACGAAGAAGCTGTGCTATTCTCAAACTGGGAAACTGGAATCACCTGATTTGAAATTGGGATAACTTCTTCATCCCAACTCCTATGAGATTTATTCAACTTCCTGGTGATTCTCCACCACTTTATGTATCCAAATCAAGCTTCTTACAAAGAGATTCATCCTGGTTTAATTGGAACGACGAAGAAGCCGTGCTATTCCCAAACTGGGAAACTGGAATCACCTGATTTGAAAGTGGGATAACTTCTTCATCATCCCAACTCCTATGAGATTTATTCAACTTCCTGGTGATTTTCCACCACTTTATGTATCCAAATCAAGCTTCTCACAAAGTGATTCATCCTGGTTTGATTGGAACGACGAAGAAGCTGTGTTATTCCTAAACTGGAAACTGGACTCACCTGATTTGAAAGTGGGATAACTTCTTCATCCCAACTCCTATGAAATTTATTCAACTTCCGGGTGATTCTCCACCACTTTATGTATCCAAATCAAGCTTCTCACAAAATGATTCATCCTTGTTTGATTGGAACGACGAAGAAGCTGTGCTATTCCCAAACTGGGAAACTGGAATCACCTGATTTGAAAGTGGGATAACTTCTTCATCCCAACTCATATGAGATTTATTCAACTTCCTGGTGATTCTCCACCACTTTATGTATCCAAATAAAGCTTCACACAAAGTGATTCATCCTGGTTTGATTGGAACAACGAAGAAGCAGTGTTATTCCTAAACTGGAAACTGGACTCACCTGATTTGAAAGTGGGATAACTTCTTCAGCCCAACTCCTATGAAATTTATTCAATTTCGTGGTGATTATCCACCACTTTATGTATCCAAATCAAGCTTCTCACAAAATGATTCATCCTGGTTTGATTGGAACGACGAAGAAGCTGTGCTATTCCCAAACTCGGAAACTGGAATCACCTGATTTGAAAGTGGAATAACTTCTTCATCCCAACTTCAGAGATTTATTCAACTTCCTGGTGATTCCCACCACTTTATGTATCCAAATCAAGCTTCTCACAAAGTGATTCATCCTGGTTGATTGGAACGACGAAGAAGCGGTCTATTCCCAAACTGGGAAACTGGAATCACCTGATTTGAAAGTGGGATAACTTCTTCATCCAACTCCTATGAGATTTATTCAACTTCCTGGTGATTCTCCACCACTTTATGTATCCAAATCAAGCTTCTCACAAAGTGATTCATCCTGGTTTAACTGTCCCTATTCCCAAACTGGGAAACTGGAATCACCTGATTTGAAAGTGGATAACTCTTCATCCCAACTGATGTGATCATGGACCAACTAGTAATGGAGATGATGAGGATCTAATGGAGATGATGAGGATCTGGATAAGCCGACTGATGAAGATGTCCTAGCCTTGCCTAAAGGACCTATGACTCGATCAAGATCAAGGAAGCTCACGCAAGTTATTGGAGGATTGGTTAAGATGTCATGGAAGCAAGAGGAATGTCTTGGTAGAAGCTTGATCAACCAAGACACACTTATCACCATTCAAGCTACTTCACCATCAAGCTGATCATCAACTAAGCAAGCAATCTATGTGTGCTCTTTTTCCCTATCTTTGGTTTTGTCCCAATGGGTTTTCCAAAGATAGGTTTTTAACGAGGCCATAGATTTGCTTCTCAAATCTCTTAGTTGATGATCTCGATCCAACCTTATCCCGGATCAACCTTATGTTATAATTTCATGTTTTTGTTTTCAAACTTGTCATTTGTTTCTATTTCAAGAGAGCCGTGTGCTTTACTCTCTTGATAGTTTTCGAGAAGCTTGGAGTCTGTTCCAACTTCTCTTATATAAGTGTACTTTGAAACCCTTATCAATAACAATTATCTTTTATCAAAACCTTTCTTTGTTCTCTCTACTACTTGTTCGCGAGTTGTTGAGTGTTCTTGTTGGTGTGTAGTATCCAACAACCCAAGAGTGTCTATCTCGGTGTGTCATATCCGATCTAGTCACTTAGGAGTATCAAGGAGCCTTTCCGCAGCCTCTTGTGTCACCAATCGATCCACAACCTTGTAGAGCTTGAGTCTTTGATTCGTTCTAGCAAGGATCTATCCCATACTATCCAGAGAAGCAATCTAGGGACGTATTATGTGGTATCAGAGCATCTCTGGTTAGGGAAGTACTCGTTTCTCTTTTGTTTTGATTTAACCTGTTCATCTTCTTGATCAGTTTTAGATCGATCCGTTTTGTTTCAACTGATCTGTTCTTTGTTTCGCAATTTCCATTGATTGATCTGTGATCCGTGGTTGTTTGATTGTGTGATCTAATCATTTTGTGTCGATCAAATTGTTAAAAGTTTGGAATTGATAGATCTAGGTTTCGCGCTTTTAGATCCGATTGTTATCGATTCATATTCTCGTTTTGATATCTTGTTTGAATCTGATTGATTGTGTGATCTGTTTTAAATCATCTATAACAACTAGATCTACTTGAGTGTTGTCGAAATCTGATCAAAGAACCTACCCTGATCTCGTTTCTATTGTGATTTCAAGTTGTCGATTTGAATCCTCTTTGCTTGATAATCAAGTTTTCTTTTACCGCCAGTTTATTTCAGTTTAAAATCTCTTGATCATCTACTGATTACGATCAGTTTATTGGAATTATTTACTGGTTGAGTGTTGTTGTTGATTCTAGGTACCAATGGGGAAAGAATCAGAAGAAGAAGCCGAGCTAGTAAGGAAGAACAAGATGCTGAGAGAGCAAATGACCGAGCAAATGAATCAGACCATGATCTCTACAATGGCTGATATGCTCAAGGCTAGCATGAAGGAATTACGTGAGGAGATGAGACAAGAGTTGAGGCAAGCTACTGGCCAGGGACATAGCAATGAGTCTAGAAGGAACCGGCCTACTCCAGTACGGCAAGAGCATGCGGGTTCACAAGAGACCGACAACTACTACTCGCGCCATAGAACTGAGCACAACCCAACTGAGCGCAGTAGTTCTTCTTCTGAACTGAGCAGAGGAAGATCAAGGCGTGAACATGATGGAAGGGGTCACGCAAAGACAAGCTTTCAGGACTTAAGCTTAAGATTCCACCCTTCCATGGCAAGGTGATCCAGATGCCTATTGGAATGGGAAAAGAAGATCGAGCTTGTCTTCAATTGCCAACACTACTCCAATGCCCAAAGGATCAAGATTGCAGCAACTGAATTCTATGATTATGCATTGAGTTGGTGGGATCAGCTTGTAACTACTAGACGGCTTAACCAAGAGAATCCGGTGGATTCATGGCACGAGATGAAGTCACTCATGCGCAAACGGTTTGTTCCAAGTCATTATCACCGCGATCTACATCAAAAGCTGCGAAGACTTACCCAAGGAACACGAACTGTTGAAGAATACTATCAAGACATGGAGTTGCTGATGTTAGAGCTAGTATCTTGGAGGATAGAGAAGCTACTATGGCAAGGTTTCTTGGAGGGCTTAACCGTGAGATACAAGACAATGTGGAGATGCAACACTATGTGGAATAGAAGAGATGTTGCACAAAGCTATTCTAGTGGAGCAGCAGCTCAAGAGGAAGGGTAACTCACGCAGCTATGGATCTTCTAAGTTCCACCACTCTAAGGAGGAGAAAACATCCTATCTGAAGGATAGCAAGCCTCAGCAGAAAGAAGAGACTAAGCCGAGCAGCATATACAGCAAAGACAAAGGCAAAGCTGAAATTACTAGTTCAAGAACTAGAGATGTTAAGTGCTTCAAATGTCAAGGGCGTGGGCATTATGCTAATGAGTGCACCAACAAAAAGGTTATGATTCTTCTTGAGAATGGAGAGTATGAATCAGAGGAAGAGAAGTTTGGTTCTGATCATGAGGAGTCTGAAGAAGAAAGTGAAGTAGAACCCGTGAAAGGAAGATTGTTGGTGACAAGAAGGCTCTTGAACGTACAAGCTAAGAATGGAGAGCTTGAGCAGCGAGAGAATCTATTCTACACAAGGTGTATGGTTCAGGGAAAGGTGTGCAGTCTCATTATTGATGGAGGAAGTTGTGTCAATGTAGCTAGTGAGACAATGGTGAAGAAATTGGGTTTGAACATTCAGAAACACCCAAGACCCTACAGATTGCAGTGGCTCAATGAGGAGGGCGAGATGAGAGTTTCTACTCAAGTACTGGTTCCTATAGCCATTGGTAGATATGAAGATGAAGTCTTGTGTGATGTGTTGCCAATGGAAGCCAGTCATATACTTCTTGGAAGACCCTGGCAGTATGATAGACGTGTGAATCATGATGGCTTCACCAACAAACATCATTTGAATTCAATGGAAAGAAGACTGTGCTGGTGCCTTTGTCTCCTAAAGAGGTTCATGAAGATCAAATCCAGCTTCAGAAAAAGAAAGAGAAAAGATTGATCTCAAACCTGATCATAACAAGCATCACAGCCTCTATGCCAAACAGGGAGATATCAAAAGAATTCTCTACTCTCAAAATTCTATTATCTTGCTTATGTTTAAAGAGACTCTTCTAACAGTTACTGATCACACACCGGATCATCCGAGTGAACTAGTTTCTCTTTTACAGGATATGCAGATGTGTTTCCAGAAGATAGCCCCATTGGATTGCCTCCAGTGCGTGGGATTGAGCACCAAATAGACTTTGTACCTGGTTCTACACTGCCCAACCGTCCAGCATACAGGACCAATCCAGTTGAAACTAAAGAACTGCAAAAACAAGTAGAGGAGCTGATGGAGAAGGGTCATATCCGAGAGAGTTTGAGTCCTTGTGCAGTTCCAGTGCTCCTTGTGCCAAAGAAAGATGGGAGCTGGCGCATGTGTGTTGATTGTAGAGCAATCAACAACATAACAGTGAAGTATCGCCACCCTATTCCTAGATTAGATGATATGCTTGATGAGTTGCATGGTTCTTGCATATTTTCTAAGATAGATTTGAAAAGTGGATATCATCAGATTAGGATGAAAGAAGGAGATGAGTGGAAAACTGCTTTTAAAACTAAACATGGCTTGTATGAATGGTTAGTTATGCCATTTGGATTAACCAATGCGCCTAGTACATTCATGAGACTGATGAATCATATTCTTAGGTCTTTCATAGGCATCTTTGTTGTTGTGTACTTTGATGATATATTAGTTTACAGCAAATGCTTAGAAGATCATATAGAACATCTTAGGGCTGTTTTGGATGTTTTGAGAAAAGAAAAGCTTTATGCCAATCTAAAGAAGTGCACTTTTTGCACAGATAACTTGGTCTTTCTAGGTTTTGTTGTAAGTGCAGATGGTGTAAAGGTGGATCAGGAAAAGATCAAAGCAATACAAGAGTGGCCGAGTCCAACTACAGTGGGAGAAGTAAGGAGTTTTCATGGACTGGCAGGTTTCTATAGGCGTTTTGTGAAGGATTTCAGCACTCTAGCAGCTCCCCTAACTGAGATAATCAAGAAGGATGTAGGATTCAAGTGGGGAGAAGTTCAAGAAGCCGCATTCCAACTCCTTAAAGAGAAGCTTACTCAATCTCCTCTTCTCATACTTCCTGATTTTTCTAAAACATTTGAAATAGAATGTGATGCCTCAGGAATTGGAATTGGTGCTGTTTTGATGCAGGATAAAGACCTATTGCTTACTTCAGTGAGAAACTCAGTGGAGCTACTCTCAACTATGCCACTTATGACAAAGAACTCTACGCTTTGGTGAGAGCTCTACAGACTTGGCAGCATTATCTCTGGCCAAAGGAGTTTGTCATTCACACCGACCATGAATCTCTCAAGTATCTCAAAGGACAAAGTAAGCTCAGCAAGAGACATGCTAGATGGGTAGAATTCATTGAAACCTTCCTTATGTGATCAAATACAAACAAGGTAAGGAAAATATAGTTGCTGATGCACTATCCAGAAGGTATGTCCTCTTAACTACTCTTGATGCTAAGTTGCTAGGCTTTGAGCAGATTAAAGAAATGTATGAATCTGATCCTGACTTTCAAGAAGCTTATAAATCATGTGCTAAGTATGCTTCTGGACATTATTTTAGGCATGATGGATTCTTATTCTATGACAATCGTTTATGTGTGCCTAATTGCTCTTTGAGAGATCTATTTGTCAGGGAATCCCATGGAGGAAGCTTGATGGGTCATTTTGGTATAGCAAAAACCCTTAAAGTTCTGCAGGATCACTTCTATTGGCCGCATATGAAAAGAGATGTGGAGAGAATCTGTGGAAGGTGCACAACTTGCAAGCTTGCAAAGTCTAAAGTTCAACCCCACGGTTTGTATACTCCTTTGCCTATTCCTACCATCCTTGGAATGATATATCTATGGATTTTGTTATGGGTTTGCCTAGAACTAGGACTGGAAAGGATTCTATCTTTGTGGTTGTTGATAGATTCTCTAAAATGGCACATTTCATAGCTTGCAATAAAACTGATGATGCATTACATGTAGCTAATTTGTTCTTTAAAGAAGTTGGTACGTTTGCATGGAATGCCTAGGACTATAGTTTCAGATAGAGACACTAAATTCCTTAGCTACTTTTGGAAAACATTGTGGTCTAAACTAGGAACTAAGCTATTGTTTTCTACTACTTGTCATCCACAAACTGATGGGCAAACTGAAGTAGTTAATAGAACCTAGGAACTCTCCTGCGTGCATTCATCAAAAAGAACTTGAAATCATGGGAAGATTACTTGCCTCATTGTGAATTTGCATACAATCATGCTATGCATTCTGCTTCTAAGTTTTCTCCTTTTGAAATTGTTTATGGGTTCAATCCCATCTCACCTTTGGATCTAATACCTTTACCTGAGTGTGAAAGAGTTAGTATGGATGGGAAAAAGAAAGCTGAGATGGTTCAGCAGATTCATGAGCAAGCTAAGCGCAATCTTGAAGAGAAAACTAAGCAATACGCCAAACAAGCTAACAAGGGAAGACGTGAGATGATCTTTGAAGTTGGAGATCAAGTATGGGTTCACTTAAGGAAAGAGAGGTTTCCAAAAGAGAGGAAGTCTAAGTTAATGCCGAGAATTGATGGCCCTTTTGAAGTCACCAAGAGGATCAATGACAATGCCTACAAACTTGATCTGCAAGGTAAGTACGATATAAGTGATAGCTTCAATGTTACTGACTTGATCCCTTTTGTTGCAGATGAGCCAGATTTGAGGACAAATCCTTTTCAAGAGGGAGGGGATGATGTGATCATGGACCAACTATCTAATGGAGATGATGAGGATCTAGATAAGCCGACTGATGAAGATGTCCTAGCCTTGCCTAAAGGACCTATGACTCGATCAAGATCAAGGAAGCTCACGCAAGTTATTGGAGGATTGGTTAAGATGTCATGGAAGCAAGAGGAATGTCTTGGTAGAAGCTTGATCAACCAAGACACACTTATCACCATTCAAGCTACTTCACCATCAAGCTGATCATCAACTAAGCAAGCAATCTATGCGTGCTCTTTTTCCCTATCTTTGGTTTTGTCCCAATGGGTTTTCCAAAGATAGGTTTTTAACGAGGCCATAGATTTGCTTCTCAAATCTCTTAGTTGATGATCTCGATCCAACCTTATCCCGGATCAACCTTATGTTATACATTTCATGTTTTTGTTTTCAAACTTGTCATTTGTTTCTATTTTCAAGAGAACCGTGTGCCTTTACTCTCTTGATAGTTTTCGAGAAGCTTGGAGTCTGTTCCAACTTCTCTTATATAAGTGTACTTTGAAACCCTTATCAATAACAATTATCTTTTTATCAAAACCCTTTCTTTGTTCTCTCTATGCTTGTTCGCGAGTTGTTGAGTGTTCTTGTTGGTGTGTAGTATCCAACAACCCAAGAGTGTCTATCTCGGTGTGTCATATCCGATCTAGTCACTTAGGAGTATCAAGAAGCCTTTCCGCAGCCTCTTGTGTCACCAATCGATCCACAACCTTGTAGAGCTTGAGTCTTTGATTCGTTCTAGCAAGGATCTATCCCATCCAACCAGAGAAGCATCCTAGGAGTGTATTACCAACTCCTATGAGATTTATTCAACTTCCTGGTGATTCTATACCACTTTATGTATCCAAATCAAGCTTCTCACAAAGTGATTCATCCTGGTTTGATTGAAACGACGAAGAAGCTGTGCTATTCCCAAACTGGGAAACTGGAATCACCTGATTTGAAAGTGGGATAACTTCTTCTTGCCAACTCCTATGAGATTTATTCAACTTCCTGGTGATTCTCCACCACTTTATGTATCCAAATCAAGCTTCTCACAAAGTGATTCATCCTGGTTTGATTGGAACGACGAAGAAGCTGTGCTATTCCCAAACTGGGAAACTGGAATCACCTGATTTGAAAGTGGGATAACTTCTTCTTGCCAACTCCTATGAGATTTATTCAACTTCCTGGTGATTCTCCACCACTTTATGTATCCAAATCAAGCTTCTCACAAAGTGATTCATCCTGGTTTGATTGGAACGACGAAGAAGCTGTGCTATTCCCAAACTGGGAAACTGGAATCACCTGATTTGAAAGTGGGATAACTTCTTCATCCCAACTCCTATGAGATTTATTCAACTTCCTGGTGATTCTCCACCACTTTATGTATCCAAATCAAGCTTCTCACAAAGTGATTCATCCTGGTTTGATTGGAACGACGAAGAAGCTGTGCTATTCCCAAACTGGGAAACTGGAATCACCTGATTTGAAAGTGGGATAACTTCTTCATCCCAACTCCTATGAGATTTATTCAACTTCCTGGTGATTCTCCACCACTTTATGTATCCAAATCAAGCTTCTCACAAAGTGATTCATCCTGGTTTGATTGGAACGACGAAGAAGCTGTGCTATTCCCAAACTGGGAAACTGGAATCACCTGATTTGAAAGTGGGATAACTTCTTCATCCCAACTCCTATGAGATTTATTCAACTTCCTGGTGATTCTCCACCACTTTATGTATCCAAATCAAGCTTCTCACAAAGTGATTCATCCTGGTTTGATTGGAACGACGAAGAAGCTGTGCTATTCCCAAACTGGGAAACTGGAATCACCTGATTTGAAAGTGGGATAACTTCTTCTTGCCAACTCCTATGAGATTTATTCAACTTCCTGGTGATTCTCCACCACTTTATGTATCCAAATCAAGCTTCTCACAAAGTGATTCATCCTGGTTTGATTGGAACGACGAAGAAGCTGTGCTATTCCCAAACTGGGAAACTGGAATCACCTGATTTGAAAGTGGGATAACTTCTTCTTGCCAACTCCTATGAGATTTATTCAACTTCCTGGTGATTCTCCACCACTTTATGTATCCAAATCAAGCTTCTCACAAAGTGATTCATCCTGGTTTGATTGGAACGACGAAGAAGCTGTGCTATTCCCAAACTGGGAAACTGGAATCACCTGATTTGAAAGTGGGATAACTTCTTCTTGCCAACTCCTATGAGATTTATTCAACTTCCTGGTGATTCTCCACCACTTTATGTATCCAAATCAAGCTTCTCACAAAGTGATTCATCCTGGTTTGATTGGAACAACGAAGAAGCTGTGCTATTCCCAAACTGGGAAACTGGAATCACCTGATTTGAAAGTGGGATAACTTCTTCTTGCCAAATCCTATGAGATTTATTCAACTTCCTGGTGATTCTCAACCACTTTATGTATTCAAATCAAGCTTCTCACAAAGTGATTCATCCTGGTTTGATTGGAACGACGAAGAAGCTGTGGTATTCCCAAACTGGGAAACTGGAATCACGTGATTTGAAAGTGGGATAACTTCTTCTTGCCAACTCCTATGAGATTTATTCAACTTCCTGGTGATTCTCCACCACTTTATGTATCCAAATCAAGCTTCTCACAAAGTGATTCATCCTGGTTTGATTGGAACGACGAAGAAGCTGTGCTATTCCCAAACTGGGAAACTGGAATCACCTGATTTGAAAGTGGGATAACTTCTTCTTGCCAACTCCTATGAGATTTATTCAACTTCCTGGTGATTCTCCACCACTTTATGTATCCAAATCAAGCTTCTCACAAAGTGATTCATCCTGGTTTGATTGGAACGACGAAGAAGCTGTGCTATTCCCAAACTGGGAAACTGGAATCACCTGATTTGAAAGTGGGATAACTTCTTCATCCCAACTCCTATGAGATTTATTCAACTTCCTGGTGATTCTCCACCACTTTATGTATCCAAATCAAGCTTCTCACAAAGTGATTCATCCTGGTTTGATTGGAACGACGAAGAAGCTGTGCTATTCCCAAACTGGGAAACTGGAATCACCTGATTTGAAAGTGGGATAACTTCTTCTTGCCAACTCCTATGAGATTTATTCAACTTCCTGGTGATTCTCCACCACTTTATGTATCCAAATCAAGCTTCTCACAAAGTGATTCATCCTGGTTTGATTGGAACGACGAAGAAGCTGTGCTATTCCCAAACTGGGAAACTGGAATCACCTGATTTGAAAGTGGGATAACTTCTTCTTGCCAACTCCTATGAGATTTATTCAACTTCCTGGTGATTCTCCACCACTTTATGTATCCAAATCAAGCTTCTCACAAAGTGATTCATCCTGGTTTGATTGGAACGACGAAGAAGCTGTCCTATTCCCAAACTGGGAAACTGGAATCACCTGATTTGAAAGTGGGATAACTTCTTCTTGCCAACTCCTATGAGATTTATTCAACTTCCTGGTGATTCTCCACCACTTTATGTATCCAAATCAAGCTTCTCACAAAGTGATTCATCCTGGTTTGATTGGAACGACGAACAAGCTGTCCTATTCCCAAATTGGGAAACTGGAATCACCTGATATGAAAGTGGGATAACTTCTTCATCCCAACTCCTATGAGATTTATTCAACTTCCTGGTGATTCTCCACCACTTTATGTATCCAAATCAAGCTTCTCACAAAGTGATTCATCCTGGTTTGATTAGAACGGCGAAGAAGCTATGCTATTCCCAAACTGGGAAACTGGAATCACCTGATTTGAAAGTGGGATAACTTCTTCATCCCAAATCCTATGAGATATTCAACTTCCTGGTGATTCTCTACCACTTTATGTATCCAAATCAAGCTTCTCACAAAGTGATTCATCCTGGTTTGATTGGAACGACGAAGAAGCTGTGCTATTCCCAAACTGGGAAACTGGAATCACCTGATTTGAAAGTGGGATAACTTCTTCATCCCAAATCCTATGAGATTTATTCAACTTCCTGGTGATTCTCCACCACTTTATGTATCCAAATCAAGCTTCTCACAAAGTGATTCATCCTGGTTTGATTGGAACGACGAAGAAGCTGTGCTATTCCCAAACTGGGAAACTGGAATCACCTGATTTGAAAGTGGGATAACTTCTTCATCCCAACTCCTATGAGATTTATTCAACTTCCTGGTGATTCTCCACCACTTTATGTATCCAAATCAAGCTTCTCACAAAGTGATTCATCCTGGTTTGATTGGAACGACGAAGAAGCTGTGCTATTCCCAAACTGGGAAACTGGAATCACCTGATTTGAAAGTGGGATAACTTCTTCTTGCCAACTCCTATGAGATTTATTCAACTTCCTGGTGATTCTCCACCACTTTATGTATCCAAATCAAGCTTCTCACAAAGTGATTCATCCTGGTTTGATTGGAACGACGAAGAAGCTGTCCTATTCCCAAACTGGGAAACTGGAATCACCTGATTTGAAAGTGGGATAACTTCTTCATCCCAACTCCTATGAGATTTATTCAACTTCCTGGTGATTCTCCACCACTTTATGTATCCAAATCAAGCTTCTCACAAAGTGATTCATCCTGGTTTGATTGGAACGACGAAGAAGCTGTGCTATTCCCAAACTGGGAAACTGGAATCACCTGATTTGAAAGTGGGATAACTTCTTCATCCCAACTCCTATGAGATTTATTCAACTTCCTGGTGATTCTCCACCACTTTATGTATCCAAATCAAGCTTCTCACAAAGTGATTCATCCTGGTTTGATTGGAACGACGAAGAAGCTGTGCTATTCCCAAACTGGGAAACTGGAATCACCTGATTTGAAAGTGGGATAACTTCTTCTTGCCAACTCCTATGAGATTTATTCAACTTCCTGGTGATTCTCCACCACTTTATGTATCCAAATCAAGCTTCTCACAAAGTGATTCATCCTGGTTTGATTGGAACGACGAAGAAGCTGTGCTATTCCCAAACTGGGAAACTGGAATCACCTGATTTGAAAGTGGGATAACTTCTTCTTGCCAACTCCTATGAGATTTATTCAACTTCCTGGTGATTCTCCACCACTTTATGTATCCAAATCAAGCTTCTCACAAAGTGATTCATCCTGGTTTGGGAAACTGGAATCACCTGATTTGAAAGTGGGATAACTTCTTCATCCCAACTCCTATGAGATTTATTCAACTTCCTGGTGATTCTCCACCACTTTATGTATCCAAATCAAGCTTCTCACAAAGTGATTCATCCTGGTTTGATTGAAACGACGAAGAAGCTGTGCTATTCCCAAACTGGGAAACTGGAATCACCTGATTTGAAAGTGGGATAACTTCTTCTTGCCAACTCCTATGAGATTTATTCAACTTCCTGGTGATTCTCCACCACTTTATGTATCCAAATCAAGCTTCTCACAAAGTGATTCATCCTGGTTTGATTGGAACGACGAAGAAGCTGTGCTATTCCCAAACTGGGAAACTGGAATCACCTGATTTGAAAGTGGGATAACTTCTTCTTGCCAACTCCTATGAGATTTATTCAACTTCCTGGTGATTCTCCACCACTTTATGTATCCAAATCAAGCTTCTCACAAAGTGATTCATCCTGGTTTGATTGGAACGACGAAGAAGCTGTCCTATTCCCAAACTGGGAAACTGGAATCACCTGATTTGAAAGTGGGATAACTTCTTCATCCCAACTCCTATGAGATTTATTCAACTTCCTGGTGATTCTCCACCACTTTATGTATCCAAATCAAGCTTCTCACAAAGTGATTCATCCTGGTTTGATTGGAACGACGAAGAAGCTGTGCTATTCCCAAACTGGGAAACTGGAATCACCTGATTTGAAAGTGGGATAACTTCTTCATCCCAACTCCTATGAGATTTATTCAACTTCCTGGTGATTCTCCACCACTTTATGTATCCAAATCAAGCTTCTCACAAAGTGATTCATCCTGGTTTGATTGGAACGACGAAGAAGCTGTGCTATTCCCAAACTGGGAAACTGGAATCACCTGATTTGAAAGTGGGATAACTTCTTCATCCCAACTCCTATGAGATTTATTCAACTTCCTGGTGATTCTCCACCACTTTATGTATCCAAATCAAGCTTCTCACAAAGTGATTCATCCTGGTTTGATTGGAACGACGAAGAAGCTGTGCTATTCCCAAACTGGGAAACTGGAATCACCTGATTTGAAAGTGGGATAACTTCTTCTTGCCAACTCCTATGAGATTTATTCAACTTCCTGGTGATTCTCCACCACTTTATGTATCCAAATCAAGCTTCTCACAAAGTGATTCATCCTGGTTTGATTGGAACGACGAAGAAGCTGTGCTATTCCCAAACTGGGAAACTGGAATCACCTGATTTGAAAGTGGGATAACTTCTTCTTGCCAACTCCTATGAGATTTATTCAACTTCCTGGTGATTCTCCACCACTTTATGTATCCAAATCAAGCTTCTCACAAAGTGATTCATCCTGGTTTGATTGGAACGACGAAGAAGCTGTGCTATTCCCAAACTGGGAAACTGGAATCACCTGATTTGAAAGTGGGATAACTTCTTCTTGCCAACTCCTATGAGATTTATTCAACTTCCTGGTGATTCTCCACCACTTTATGTATCCAAATCAAGCTTCTCACAAAGTGATTCATCCTGGTTTGATTGGAACGACGAAGAAGCTGTGCTATTCCCAAACTGGGAAACTGGAATCACCTGATTTGAAAGTGGGATAACTTCTTCTTGCCAACTCCTATGAGATTTATTCAACTTCCTGGTGATTCTCCACCACTTTATGTATCCAAATCAAGCTTCTCACAAAGTGATTCATCCTGGTTTGATTGGAACGACGAAGAAGCTGTGCTATTCCCAAACTGGGAAACTGGAATCACATGATTTGAAAGTGGGATAACTTCTTCTTGCCAACTCCTATGAGATTTATTCAACTTCCTGGTGATTCTCCACCACTTTATGTATCCAAATCAAGCTTCTCACAAAGTGATTCATCCTGGTTTGATTGAAACGACGAAGAAGTTGTGCTATTCCCAAACTGGGAAACTGGAATCACCTGATTTGAAAGTGGGATAACTTCTTCTTGCCAACTCCTATGAGATTTATTCAACTTCCTGGTGATTCTCCACCACTTTATGTATCCAAATCAAGCTTCTCACAAAGTGATTCATCCTGGTTTGATTGGAACGACGAAGAAGCTGTGCTATTCCCAAACTGGGAAACTGGAATCACCTGATTTGAAAGTGGGATAACTTCTTCTTGCCAACTCCTATGAGATTTATTCAACTTCCTGGTGATTCTCCACCACTTTATGTATCCAAATCAAGCTTCTCACAAAGTGATTCATCCTGGTTTGATTGGAACGACGAAGAAGCTGTGCTATTCCCAAACTGGGAAACTGGAATCACCTGATTTGAAAGTGGGATAACTTCTTCATCCAACTCCTATGAGATTTATTCAACTTCCTGGTGATTCTCCACCACTTTATGTATCCAAATCAAGCTTCTCACAAAGTGATTCATCCTGGTTTGATTGGAACGACGAATAAGCTGTCCTATTCCCAAACTGGGAAACTGGAATCACCTGATTTGAAAGTGGGATAACTTCTTCTTGCCAACTCCTATGAGATTTATTCAACTTCCTGGTGATTCTCCACCACTTTATGTATCCAAATCAAGCTTCTCACAAAGTGATTCATCCTGGTTTGATTGGAACGACGAAGAAGCTGTCCTATTCCCAAACTGGGAAACTGGAATCACCTGATTTGAAAGTGGGATAACTTCTTCATCCCAACTCCTATGAGATTTATTCAACTTCCTGGTGATTCTCCACCACTTTATGTATCCAAATCAAGCTTCTCACAAAGTGATTCATCCTGGTTTGATTGAAACGACGAAGAAGCTGTGCTATTCCCAAACTGGGAAACTGGAATCACCTGATTTGAAAGTGGGATAACTTCTTCTTGCCAACTCCTATGAGATTTATTCAACTTCCTGGTGATTCTACACCACTTTATGTATCCAAATCAAGCTTCTCACAAAGTGATTCATCCTGGTTTGATTGGAACGACGAATAAGCTGTCCTATTCCCAAACTGGGAAACTGGAATCACCTGATTTGAAAGTGGGATAACTTCTTCATCCCAACTCCTATGAGATTTATTCAACTTCCTGGTGATTCTCCACTTTTTATGTATCCAAATAAAGCTTCTCACAAAGTGATTCATCCTGGTTTGATTGGAACGACGAAGAAGCTGTGCTATTCCCAAACTGGGAAACTGGAATCACCTGATTTGAAAGTGGGATAACTTCTTCTTGCCAACTCCTATGAGATTTATTCAACTGCCTGGTGATTCTCCACCACTTTATGTATCCAAATCAAGCTTCTCACAAAGTAATTCATCCTGGTTTGATTGGAACGACGAAGAAGCTGTCCAATTCCCAAACTGGGAAACTGGAATCACCTGATTTGAAAGTTGGATAACTTCTTCTTGCCAACTCCTATTATGATTTTTAAAGAGATCTCTACTCTGGTTGTGTGTATGTGTGTATAAACTCCAATGGAGAAAGATGAGAGCTTAGTTCTAGGTGATTTAAGAACAGAGATGGGTGACAGTGTTTAAGTGTTTAAGAGACTAAAGAGAATGAGATTAAGAGACTGAGAGACTAAGAGAATCAGTGTTTAGAGATTAGAGAAGGAGAGGGGAAATCCCCCATACTCACTTAATGTTTCCAATTGTTTACAAGAAGCTTAAATACATAAATGGAGGCTGAATTCATCAGATAACCTAAGCATGTGAAGTCAGCATAAAGGGGAGCGCCCATTTGAATTCTATGGACCAGAATCATCACATGCTTGGCCAATGGGAGTCTTTGCGAGTCTGGCCTTTACAGGCTGTCATGAGCTGTCTTGTGGACTGAATACTTGGCTGTGATTGGTCTGTGTGAGCTGGAGAGAAAGGCACCTTCCTGGTTGCTTCCTAAGGCATCTTTGAATATGCCAAATGGATCTTTCTCCCTTGGATAGTCTCACACGCCCTTCTCCTTGCCTTGTCTCCCAAGACATGATCAGACTTGGCTGTACGGATGTCATGACTGTACACCTTGTGCCCTAAGATTGCACATTCCTCAAATGTGCTCAAATGGTCTACCTGATAAGTTTTGGGTTGATCATGTCCGTACGGTCCGTACCATCCGTACGTCCGTCCGTACAGGCCGATCCCTATCTTTGCACCATCAACCATAATCTCCCAAACTCCTCCAATGTCTTGTATACACCTTCAAGATACTTCTTAGATCTTGTCTCTTCTTTGCATCAGCTTCTAATAACTTCTGAAGCTTGATTGAACTCTTCTGGACATCTTCTAGAGCTTGCCCTATTATTGTACAAGCTCCATCTTCTCTTCAGTTCAACACTCCCCCTCAAGCTTGACTTTAGGAGATCCTAAGCCAAGCTTGGAACTCTGAAGAGTCTCCCTCATTAAAAACCTTACAAGGAAAACCCATTGGGACAAAACCTTGCAAGGGAAAAAGAGTAGAGCTCTCCAAAGCCTAGGGATTGGCCAGTGAGCTCTTGTGCCTTAGAACCAGTGTGGTTGGACACAAGAAGCTCTGGATCACGGCCTAACAGGTGCAGCAACTCTTCACAGCTTTGCGCACACTTCACACTTCACACTTCAGCTTCACCTCTTCATGGAACCGGTTTGAAGTCTCCCCCTCTCAACTGACTTCACAGCCATCTTAGAGAAGCTAGGACACGACCAGATCATCTTCAAAACACTAGTGAGGCTGATCAACACTTCACACACGGCTTGCCCTCTTCATAGAACTGGTTTGGATCTCCCCCTCTCAACAGACTTCTCAGCCATCTTAGAGAAGCTAGGAACTGACCAGGAACATCTTTAGTGAGGCTCAAGCAATGGTACCTGATACATTATCCCAAAGGTGCATCAGTACCTATCAAAAACAAGAAAATGAATATCCTGCATCACACTTGATGCACACAATCTCACAATTCAATCATAATCATCTTAAGTATCTTTTCAAGCACAAGCAATGAGTAAGATGAATGAAAAAGATTGAAAAGAGTTTTAAAAGTCTAAGGGAACTTCCCTTGTGTTTTTGTGAGTTTCCAAACTCTCTCAATGCACCATCTTCATGGCATCATCAACTTCTTGGAAAGGCAGAATGGATTCATCAGCTTCTCCTCAATCACCTCTCATTGAAGCCGCATTGATGGAGAGCCTTCTTCCTCACTCGCCAAGGCTGCTCTGAACAGCCTCTTGCCTAGACACGCCACTGACTTGGTCCGGTTGATGATCCTTGTAGAAGCCTTTGCAAAGACTTGTTACTGACCATGGATCATATGCATTAAGACTCCCCCTCAAGCTTAGAACCGAGACTAGAAGGAGCTAAGCTTGTGATGATCCTATGCATCTCCATGGTCTAATAACTATCATCTTTTATGATAGCTTTCTTCTTGTGAGTTTTCTCTCTTCCTTAACCAGGAATTAGGGTGTTTGAATCACCATAGAGAGTCTCACAAGACACATCTCTCATTGCATAATGACCCATGCTACACTTCCTGTAGACTAAGGACTAGATATGTCCAATGGTATTATGCAATGGCCAGCTCTCATTGCATAATCAATCACACTACACTTCCTGTAGATTATGGACTAACATGTCCAAGTGATGATATGCAATGGCACAAGACCTTTGTCTCTACATTCTTGGTTGATGGCGAGTTACATGTATCACTTCCCTTGTGTACCTAACACCACCACAACTCAATGCAAGATCAGATCATCCCATTGGGATCAAACCAAGATCATCCATCCTGTTTGATCACCAATGCCACAATAATATATGATACTTGAAACAAGCTAGACAATCAAGACAAGAATATGTAAAGACAATGTATGCTTTGCAAAGATACACTGATCTTTTTAGGTTCAATTCAGTTTGTTTTGTTTTTTTTTTTTTTTTTTTAAATGCAACAATAGATGAATGCATTAGGTTACACACTAACTATGAATGAAACAGATTCACTTCAAATGAACACAAGACTAGATGATACTTATGCAATCAAGGCAATAAGCGTGACTCAATTCATGCTTATGCTCACTAGTTCTATCACAGCCAATGATTCAAGTAGCTTAGACATACTTCTAAATGCTTGTAAGACATCACTGATGGATTTAACTATGGCATAGCAACAATCAGAACAGCCTAAGTCAAGACAAGTAGATTTCTATCTCTAACAATGACTATGCAAGTTCTAGACACATATTGACATCCTAGGTTATTATGATTATTAAGTTCTCTAAATTCAATGCAAGCTTTCATCAGTACATTTGCAATTTAGACTCATTTTTAAATGCATTACTACATGAATGCACAATCTTAAAGCATTAGCTATATGAATGCAACAGGTTCAATCCATGATTTATATTAAAGCTATGCACAACAGTTTCAATCAGAACCAATGATGCAAGCAACTTAGACAATTTCTAATTGATGCAAGACTTTCATTGATGGATTAAACATAGGCACTAGCATCAGATAACACTAGGATTGAACTTAGACAGTATGAGATATGCTTATGTATGCAACATAACTTATCCATCATGATGCAAGTAGCAGAGACATTCTACTCAATTCTACAACACATTCATGATGATTCAAGCTAATGACAACACCCAAGATAATGCAATAACCAGACCATGAGATTCTGGGACTCTAGACATTACTTACTATCAATAAGACAATGCAGCAGCAAAACAATTTCAGTGCAATTAGCCTAGACACTCTACTAGAAGCTATCAACTCTTAATGGATTTAGGGCAAGCACATAGTATAGTCAGGAGATAAACCTATCAAGATATATTAAGATAGATGAGATTAGGTTTACTCCCTTGGTTAAGATGATGAGTAGTGGTTCTCAATGTTACCACTTGAATCCTTACTTCTTCTTCTTCTCTTATTGCAATCACCCTTCTGAATTCACCACTATGATGGAATGCTTGTGGATGCTTCAGCTGCTTCTTCAATCACCTCACAATAGAAGCCGCCTTGATAGAGTAGCCTTCTTCTTCACACAGCCAAGAGTGCTCTGTCTTAGTTTGAGCACCCTCTTGAATAGGCACGCCACTGCCTAGACCCAGTTGGCTTCTTCTTCAGTTACTTGCAATGGTAGTAGGAAGACCAGTAAGCTTCAAGTGGGTTTCACAACCATCTGCGCTTCACCCTTCTTGTAGTAATTCTCCATTGCACACACAATGGACACCATTCTTTCTCTTTAAACTCGGAGTTGATGATGAACTAGGAACACCTTTTGTGAACCTGAAACATCACTCAAACTCTAGCCAAGATAAGACACAATTGCATTGGGATCAATCCTTGACTTCATCAAGTTTGATCACCAATGTCTCAAGCTTTATAACATTAGATAGAATCAAGACAATGTCAAGTTCTTATCTATGCAAGCAACCATTCTCTAAATACTAAGCAATACCTTATCAGATTCAAGTCAAAGTATTTAGGCAATTTTAATCACTCCTTAATATGCAACTTAGACTTTAATCTAAATGCAACAATACAAGGCAGCAACAAGGCAGTATGCATTAATCTTAATCAGTTTCTAACTCATGAAAGCAAGTATGATTAGATAATCTAATCTATCACCTTAACAAGACAGTTTAATTTAGAGCTGACATTAAGCATTTAACCATTTTCCATAGTATTGATGTCAAATCTTGATTAATAAATTATCAAGTTTGATTCCCAATATCACAAGCAATGCAACAGATATATACACAAGGCATTATCAAGTTCTATTCTTTGCAAGCTAACTCTCTAAGTACAAGCAAGATCCTAACAGATTCAAGACAAGTTACTTAGGCATTTTTAAAAGCTTCTTTACTCAGCAATTTAGACATGAATCTAATGCCTCAATGGAAGACAGCCACACGACTATATGCAACAGCTTTCAATTCCGTTTCAATCCATGTATGCAAGCAGATTCAATTAATCACAACAAGCATCACTATGATTCGGAGCTAAGCATATTAACAATCTTAATCACCAAACCAGGCTCTTTAAGCATACTGAGACAGATTCTAAAAGTATTCATTTAGCAATCTTTAAACAATTCTCAGGTTTTCAATCACATCACAACCAGTCAATATACTCAAGCTTTATACAAGAGAAAGAGGTTTCTTACAGCCAAGGAACTAGTGTTAGTTCCTTGAAACTCCATAGAACATGGCAAGACAGTGAGCTGTTGGTGTCGATTCCAACTTCTCCTTCTCCCATGGACCTTTCTCTTGAACTCTCCATGTCAAAGACCCCACCTTTCTTCATGTTGAGTTCGCCACATCAGTACCAGCTGAAAGCTATCACCTTTCTTCTTGGACAGTGGATAAGACCTAGCTTGGACATAGCTTTGAAGCTTGGTTGATGAGATCGCCTCATACACCATTGCTTCCAAGGTTCTTTCTTCTTCATGGGCTTCATGAGAGAGTGTAGGTCGGCCAGAGACAGCTTCTGGACACCATGGATGAGCACACCTTCTTCTTGAAGAGTAGAACAGCCGGCTGGACCATGGAGCTTCTTCTTGGCTTCAAGCGACATGGAGGAGAGCTATGAGCTTCAGCAGAAGCAAGAACCAAGTTCTAATGAACCTGGCTCTGATACCATATGATTTTTAAAGAGATCTCTACTCTGGTTGTGTGTATGTGTGTATAAACTCCAATGGAGAAAAATGAGAGCTTAGTTCTAGGTGATTTAAGAACAGAGATGGGTGAGAGTGTTTAAGTGTTTAAGAGACTAAAGAGAATGAGATTAAGAGACTGAGAGACTAAGAGAAGTGTTTAGAGATTAGAGAAGGAGAGGGGAAATCCCCCATACTCACTTAATGTTTTCAATTGTTTACAAGAAGCTTAAATACATAAATGGAGGCTGAATTCATCAGATAACCTAAGCATGTGAAGTCAGCATAAAGGGGAGCGCCCATTTGAATTCTATGGACCAGAATCATCACATGCTTGGCCAATGGGAGTCTTTGGCGAGTCTGGCCTTTACAGGCTGTCATGAGCTGTCTTGTGGACTGAATACTTGGCTGTGATTGGTCTGTGTGAGCTGGAGAGAAAGGCACCTTCCTGGTTGCTTCCTAAGGCATCTTTGAATATGCCAAATGGATCTTTCTCCCTTGGATAGTCTCACACGCCCTTCTCCTTGCCTTGTCTCCCAAGACATGATCAGACTTGGCTGTACGGATGTCATGACCGTACACCTTGTGCCCTAAGATTGCACATTCCTCAAATGTGCTCAAATGGTCTACCTGATAAGTTTTGGGTTGATCATGTCCGTACGGTCCGTACCATCCGTACGTCCGTCCGTACAGGCCGATCCCTATCTTTGCACCATCAACCATAATCTCCCAAACTCCTCCAATGTCTTGTATACACCTTCAAGACACTTCTTAGATCTTGTCTCTTCTTTGCATCAGCTTCTAATAACTTCTGAAGCTTGATTGAACTCTTCTGGACATCTTCTAGAGCTTGCCCTATTATTGTACAAGCTCCATCTTCTCTTCAGTTCAACACTTCATCCCAACTCCTATGAGATTTATTCAACTTCCTGGTGTTTCCCCACCATTTTATGTATCCAAATCAAGCTTATTACAAAGTGATTCATCCTGGTTTGATTGGAACGACGAAGAAGCTGTCCTATTCCCAAACTGGGAAACTGGAATCACCTGATTAGAAAGTGGGATAACTTCTTCATCCCAACTCCTATGAGATTTATTCAACTTCCTGGTGATTCCCCAACACTTTATGTATCCAAATCAAGCTTCTTACAAAGTGATTCATCCTGGTTTGATTGGAACGACGAAGAAGCTGTCCTATTCCCAAACTGGGAAACTGGAATCACCTGATTTGAAAGTGGGATAACTTCTTCATCCCAACTCCTATGAGATTTATTCAACTTCCTGGTGTTTCCCCACAATTTATGTATCCAAATCAAGCTTCTTACAAAGTGATTCATCCTGGTTTGATTAGAACGACGAAGAAGCTGACCTTTTCCCAAACTGGGAAACTGGAATCACCTGATTTGAAAGTGGGATAACTTCTTCATCCCAACTCCTATGAGATTTATTCAACTTCCTGGTGTTTCTCCAACACTTTATGTATCCAAATCAAGCTTCTTACAAAGTGATTCATCCTGGTTTGATTGGAACGACGAAGAAGCTGTCCTATTCCCAAACTGGGAAACTGGAATCACCTGATTAGAAAGTGGGATAACTTCTTCATCCCAACTCCTATGAGATTTATTCAACTTCCTGGTGTTTCTCCACCATTTTATGTATCCAAATCAAGTTTCTTACAAAGTGATTCATCCTGGTTTGATTGGAACGACGAAGAAGCTGTCCTATTCCCAAACTGGGAAACTGGAATCACCTGATTTGAAAGTGGGATAACTTCTTCATCCCAACTCCTATGAGATTTATTCAACTTCCTGGTGTTTCTCCACCATTTTATGTATCCAAATCAAGCTTCTTACAAAGTGATTCATCCTGGTTTGATTGGAACGACGAAGAAGCTGTCCTATTCCCAAACTGGGAAACTGGAATCACCTGATTAGAAAGTGGGATAACTTCTTCATCCCAACTCCTATGAGATTTATTCAACTTCCTGGTGTTTCTCCAACACTTTATGTATCCAAATCAAGCTTCTTACAAAGTGATTCATCCTGGTTTGATTGGAACGACGAAGAAGCTGTCCTATTCCCAAACTGGGAAACTGGAATCACCTGATTAGAAAGTGGGATAACTTCTTCATCCCAACTCCTATGAGATTTATTCAACTTCCTGGTGTTTCTCCACCATTTTATGTATCCAAATCAAAGCTTCTTACAAAGTGATTCATCCTGGTTTGATTGGAACGACGAAGAAGCTGTCCTATTCCCAAACTGGGAAATTGGAATCACCTGATTAAAAGTGGGATAACTTCTTCATCCCAACTCCTATGAGATTTATTCAACTTACTGGTGTTTCCCCACCATTTTATGTATCCAAATCAAGCTTCTTACAAAGTGATTCATCCTGGTTTGATTGGAACGACGAAGAAGCTGTCCTATTCCCAAACTGGGAAACTGGAATCACCTGATTAGAAAGTGGGATAACTTCTTCATCCCAACTCCTATGAGATTTATTCAACTTCCTGGTGTTTCCCACCATTTTATGTATCCAAATCAAGCTTCTTACAAAGTGATTCATCCTGGTTTGATTGGAACGACGAAGAAGCTGTCCTATTCCCAAACTGGGAAACTGGAATCACCTGATTAGAAAGTGGGATAACTTCTTCATCCCAACTCCTATGAGATTTATTCAACTTCCTGGTGTTTCTCCAACACTTTATGTATCCAAATCAAGCTTCTTACAAAGTGATTCATCCTGGTTTGATTGGAACGACGAAGAAGCTGTCCTATTCCCAAACTGGGAAACTGGAATCACCTGATTTGAAAGTGGGATAACTTCTTCATCCCAACTCCTATGAGATTTATTCAACTTCCTGGTGTTTCCCCACCATTTTATGTATCCAAATCAAGCTTCTTACAAAGTGATTCATCCTGGTTTGATTGGAACGACGAAGAAGCTGTCCTATTCCCAAACTGGGAAACTGGAATCACCTGATTTGAAAGTGGGATAACTTCTTCATCCCAACTCCTATGAGATTTATTAAACTTCGTGGTGTTTCTCCAACACTTTATGTATCCAAATCAAGCTTCTTACAAAGTGATTCATCCTGGTTTGATTGGAACGACGAAGAAGCTGTCCTATTCCCAAACTGGGAAACTGGAATCACCTGATTAGAAAGTGGGATAACTTCTTCATCCCAACTCCTATGAGATTTATTCAACTTCCTGGTGTTTCTCCACCATTTTATGTATCCAAATCAAGCTTCTTACAAAGTGATTCATCCTGGTTTGATTGGAACGACGAAGAAGCTGTCCTATTCCCAAACTGGGAAACTGGAATCACCTGATTTGAAAGTGGGATAACTTCTTCATCCCAACTCCTATGAGATTTATTCAACTTCCTGGTGTTTCCCCACCATTTTATGTATCCAAATCAAGCTTCTTACAAAGTGATTCATCCTGGTTTGATTGGAACGACGAAGAAGCTGTCCTATTCCCAAACTGGGAAACTGGAATCACCTGATTAGAAAGTGGGATAACTTCTTCATCCCAACTCCTATGAGATTTATTCAACTTCCTGGTGTTTCTCCAACACTTTATGTATCCAAATCGAGCTTCTTACAAAGTGATTCATCCTGGTTTGATTGGAACGGCGAAGAAGCTGTCCTATTCCCAAACTGGGAAACTGGAATCACCTGATTTGAAAGTGGGATAACTTCTTCATCCCAACTCCTATGAGATTTATTCAACTTCCTGGTTTTTTCCCACCATTTTATGTATCCAAATCAAGCTTCTTACAAAGTGATTCATCCTGGTTTGATTAGAACGACGAAGAAGCTGTCCTATTCCCAAACTGGGAAACTGGAATCACCTGATTTGAAAGTGGGATAACTTCTTCATCCCAACTCCTATGAGATTTATTCAACTTCCTGGTGTTTCTCCAACACTTTATGTATCCAAATCAAGCTTCTTACAAAGTGATTCATCCTGGTTTGATTGGAACGACGAAGAAGCTGTCCTATTCCCAAACTGGGAAACTGGAATCACCTGATTGAAAGTGGGATAACTTCTTCATCCCAACTCCTATGAGATTTATTCAACTTCCTGGTGTTTCCCCACCATTTTATGTATCCAAATCAAGCTTCTTACAAAGTGATTCATCCTGGTTTGATTGGAACGACGAAGAAGCTGTCCTATTCCCAAACTGGGAAACTGGAATCACCTGATTTGAAAGTGGGATAACTTCTTCATCCCAACTCCTATGAGATTTATTCAACTTCCTGGTGTTTCTCCAACACTTTATGTATCCAAATCAAGCTTCTTACAAAGTGATTCATCCTGGTTTGATTGGAACGACGAAGAAGCTGTCCTATTCCCAAACTGGGAAACTGGAATCACCTGATTTGAAAGTGGGATAACTTCTTCATCCCAACTCCTATGAGATTTATTCAACTTCCTGGTGATTCTCCAACACTTTATGTATCCAAATCAAGCTTCTTACAAAGTGATTCATCCTGGTTTGATTAGAACGACGAAGAAGCTGTCCTATTCCCAAACTGGGAAACTGGAATCACCTGATTTGAAAGTGGGATAACTTCTTCATCCCAACTCCTATGAGATTTATTAAACTTCGTGGTGTTTCTCCAACACTTTATGTATCCAAATCAAACTTCTTACAAAGTGATTCATCCTGGTTTGATTGGAACGACGAAGAAGCTGTCCTATTTCCAAACTGGGAAACTGGAATCACCTGATTTGAAAGTGGGATAACTTCTTAATCCCAACTCCTATGAGATTTATTCAACTTCCTGGTGATTCTCCAACACTTTATGTATCCAAATCAAGCTTCTTACAAAGTGATTCATCCTGGTTTGATTGGAACGACGAAGAAGCTGTCCTATTCCCAAACTGGGAAACTGGAATCACCTGATTAGAAAGTGGGATAACTTCTTCATCCCAACTCCTATGAGATTTATTCAACTTCCTGGTGTTTCCCCACCACTTTATGTATCCAAATCAAGCTTCTTACAAAGTGATTCATCCTGGTTTGATTGGAACGACGAAGAAGCTGTCCTATTCCCAAACTGGGAAACTGGAATCACCTGATTAGAAAGTGGGATAACTTCTTCATCCCAACTCCTATGAGATTTATTCAACTTCCTGGTGTTTCCCCACCATTTTATGTATCCAAATCAAGCTTCTTACAAAGTGATTCATCCTGGTTTGATTGGAACGACGAAGAAGCTGTCCTATTCCCAAACTGGGAAACTGGAATCACCTGATTAGAAAGTGGGATAACTTCTTCATCCCAACTCCTATGAGATTTATTCAACTTCCTGGTGTTTCTCCAACACTTTATGTATCCAAATCGAGCTTCTTACAAAGTGATTCATCCTGGTTTGATTGGAACGACGAAGAAGCTGTCCTATTCCCAAACTGGGAAACTGGAATCACCTGATTTGAAAGTGGGATAACTTCTTAATCCCAACTCCTATGAGATTTATTCAACTTCCTGGTGATTCCCCAAAATGTATCCAAATCAAGCTTCTTACAAAGTGATTCATCCTGGTTTGATTGGAACGACGAAGAAGCTGTCCTATTCCCAAACTGGGAAACTGGAATCACCTGATTTGAAAGTGGGATAACTTCTTCATCCCAACTCCTATGAGATTTATTCAACTTCCTGGTGTTTCCCCACAATTTTATGTATCCAAATCAAGCTTCTTACAAAGTGATTCATCCTGGTTTGAATTGAACGACGAAGAAGCTGACCTTTTCCCAAACTGGGAAACTGGAATCACCTGATTAGAAAGTGGGATAACTTCTTCATCCTAACTCCTATGTGATTTATTCAACTGCCTGGTGTTTCTCCAACACTTTATGTATCGAAATCAAGATTCTTACAAAGTGATTCATCCTGGTTTGATCGGAACGACGAAGAAGCTGTCATATTCCCAAACTGGGAAACTGGAATCACCTGATTAGAAAGTGGGATAACTTCTTCATCCTAACTCCTATGAGATTAATTCAACTTCCTGGTGTTTCTCCACCACTTTATGTATCCAAATCAAGCTTCTTACAAAGTGATTCATCCTGGTTTGATTGGAACGATGAAGAAGCTGTCCTATTCCCAAACTGGGAAACTGGAATCACCTGATTAGAAAGTGGGATAACTTCTTCATCCCAACTCCTATGAGATTTATTCAACTTCCTGGTGTTTCCCCAGCATTTTATGTATCCAAATCAAGCTTCTTACAAAGTGATTCATCCTGGTTTGATTGGAACGACGAAGAAGCTGTCCTATTCCCAAACTGGGAAACTGGAATCACCTGATTAGAAAGTGGGATAACTTCTTCATCCCAACTCCTATGAGATTTATTCAACTTCCTGGTGTTTCTCCACCATTTATGTATCCAAATCAAGCTTCTTACAAAGTGATTCATCCTGGTTTGATTGGAACGACGAAGAAGCTGTCCTATTCCCAAACTGGGAAACTGGAATCACCTGATTAGAAAGTGGGATAACTTCTTCATCCCAACTCCTATGAGATTTATTCAACTTCCTGGTGTTTCTCCAACACTTTATGTATCCAAATCGAGCTTCTTACAAAGTGATTCATCCTGGTTTGATTGGAACGGCGAAGAAGCTGTCCTATTCCCAAACTGGGAAACTGGAATCACCTGATTTGAAAGTGGGATAACTTCTTCATCCCAACTCCTATGAGATTTATTCAACTTCCTGGTGTTTCCCCACCATTTTTATGTATCCAAATCAAGCTTCTTACAAAGTGATTCATCCTGGTTTGATTGGAACGACGAAGAAGCTGTCCTATTCCCAAACTGGGAAACTGGAATCACCTGATTAGAAAGTGGGATAACTTCTTCATCCCAACTCCGATTAGATTTATTCCACTTCCTGGTGTTTCTCCAACCCTTTATGTATCCAAATCAAGCTTCTTACAAAGTGATTCATCCTGGTTTGATTGGAACGACGAAGAAGCTGTTCTATTCCCAAACTGAGAAACTGGAATCACCTGATTAGAAAGTGGGATAACTTCTTCATTCCAACTCCTATTAGATTTATTCAACTTCATGGTGTTTCTCCAACCATTTATGTATCCAAATCAAGCTTCTTACAAAGTGATTCATCCTGGTTTGATTGGAACGACGAAGAAGCTGTCCTATTCCCAAACTGGGAAACTGGAATCACCTGATTAGAAAGTGGGATAACTTCTTCATCCCAACTCCTATGAGA